>NW_015115875.1:39892-40275 GCF_001443285.1 Poecilia latipinna
AGAGAAACTTTAAATCTTTTGAAAATCACCTTTAAATTGAGCTTTCTTTTTTTAAAAAAAAAAAAAAAAAAAAAGCAACACCCCTCTAATGCTTTAGTATGCCTTGGAATGCAACTGTCTGGATGTAGCTAATAGCAGGTGCAATGGTAGATGTGTACCTGCAGAAAGATGTTGCAGTTGCTCATTGGAACCACAAGGAGACAGCATAACCTAAGTGACAGTCACTTCTAAACATTTCCCTGCATGTATTAGTATATTCATGCTATTTGCTTCATATTAACAGACAGATTTCTAAGGTAACACAGTCACTCAATGATATATAACCCCCCCCCCCCAAAAAAAAAAAAAAAAATAAAAAAAAAAAAAAAAAAAAAAAAAAAAAA
>NW_015115875.1:43491-53770 GCF_001443285.1 Poecilia latipinna
CACTAGGTTTTCAAAACTAACAGACCAAAATAAATTAAAAAATCCCCCCCCCCCCCAAAAAAAAATAAATAAATAAAAAAATAAAAAAAATAAAAAAAATGGAACCTGATTGATCTGTTAAGGTCTAACTGCTTTCTTCATTGGTCCTGTTTTCTTTGTCTTTGTAATGTCACATTGCTGGCCCCTGTGGTTGGGCTCTTTGGACAACTGGCATTTTCTTGGCCTCCGAAGTTGGCATTACCATGGAAACTGCGGTCGGGTGCCAAGTGGGCACCTGTGCTGGGTCGAGATCAAGCAGTGAGTGAAATTAGCCAAGGCTAAAGCAGGGTCCCACAGCTGCCCCCTGGCACCACAACACTGCCAAGGGAAATCAAAGACTAATTATCGTGTGTGTATGTGTGTGTGTGTGTGTGTGTGAGGGAAAGAGAGAGCGAGAGAGTCTGATTGGCTGGTTCCTGTTATCGCTTTTTAAACTGTACGACGCTTTCAGTTCACACCTAAGTATGTGGCTTTTACACAGGGGAACAAAATGTGTTTGGTCAGAATTTTTCTTGTCAGGGTTAGCAAAGAGTTGCGGCAGGACATGTTTGCCTTGTAGACAAGAACAGAGTGATATATGTGCCAGGCTGTGTGGCCTATGTAGACACTTGGAAGTCTGATTCTTAAGAACAAAAGACACAAAAGATACTCACAGGATGGCTGTTTTGAAAACAACAAAAAACGAGGTACCAAGTTTTGCTTTTTACATCAAATCGGCCTCCATGCTTCTTAATTACAATTAAAGTGAGCTGAATGCCAATCAGTAGATTATAGAATTGGGCACTTTGAGTCATGTCATTAATTAATTAAGTTTTATGTTTTTCCAACATACATAATTTCATTTATTTTGATTGTTACATTGATTTTAATAGAACTGTGATAGATTTAGTTTGTTCAGAGAGTGTAAAATAGTGTAAGAAGTCATAATCATAAAAAAACGTTTTATATCTAAAAATTTTAGTTTGAGTTACACTATTATTGGTATTTCTATCAGACATGTTAAGTAATTAGTTATTGTGGCAGCAAGTCATATGTATGTTTAAAAAACTGTTGAATTAATGAGGGTTTGCACCGGTGGTGCTGCCCTCTGGTGGTTCAAACTAAACATGCTACTCATGCCTTTCAGTTGTCTTAGCAATTGGTTTTAAGGATAATATATAGAATACATAATGTGTGTGTGTGTGTATATATATATATATGTGTGTGTGTGTATATTATGATTCATTCAGAGATTTTTAATGCCAATTTCTCTGACTCTGCTCAGAAAAAAACACTAAACAGACACATTTTCTAAGAGTGCTTCTTAGTACTTTTGCTTTGGAAGGTAATAGTTGTGATGAATACATTCTATAAAGAAGTGATATAATAAAATAATCCTCAAAACCAACAGAAACGTTTTTAAAAAGACAAGCGGCACACACACAGGAAAGTACTGGAAACATGTTTGGAGACAACTATTTTAATAATATATTGCTTAACGTCTTTCACTCTTAAAAATATAAGTCAATCCCATTCTTGCATTTTCAAGCAACTCCCACCTATTTATCAATTGATGGAAGCTGAGAACCTGTGTATCCACAGCAGTGTTACCTAACTAATTGTGCAGTTATTTTAGAGAGATGCTCAGGGTGGCAAAAGGAATTGGGCTTCTCCTCCTGCGTCAGCTCAGTACCCATATATAACATAGGAATAGATTTATTTGCTAATAAAAATGTAAGCCTTGAACAACATGCATGATTACAAATGTGGGTAGAATTCTTGGCTGGCACTGATGAGGTTTTTATTTATCCCCTCGTTTGTTTTTCTGTTCTTTTTTTTTAAAGTGTGTATTTTTTTTATTAGTCAACTCCTTTGTTTTGTTTCACAGCTGTTTTAGGTTTGCCAATGTTCAGTTAAGTTGTAAATAGAGAACTTGTTCAAAAACACTAATAAAAAGAGAGAAACAGATAAAAAACACCATGCATGTTTAGTTCTCTGTTTAGTGAAATCAGGGTTTTTGAAGGCAATTTGCTTTTCTTGGTTTTCTTTGAGGTAACAAAAATCGGGGAAGTAAATTTTTAGCAGTAAAAACAAATTGAAAACCATGCATCACATTCTTTCCAATCAAAATTATGCACATGTTGATCTATCACATAAAGTCCTCATGAAACAAATTGCCTGTCATTGTAATCCGACATGTAAAAAGTTAGAATAAAGCACAGGCGAACCATTTATTATCCACGGAGGACCACATTGCTTGAATATAGCATATTTATTTGAGTGATCTTTGTGTAACGTGGAGATAAGGTGCTGATTATGTGGAACAAAGTTCAGCTGCTGGTTTTAAATTGAAAGCATAAGCAAGGCAGCGTGTTTACATATACAGTTTCAGTAGATTCAGACACACTGAGCCACTAGTATGGATAACATGAGACGAGTCTTGTTGACAAAACCATAGCTTCAGCTGCAGAGCATATGCAGTATGACATACTCCTTCTTGGGCCCCGGGTAACAATATTATGACTCCGTATTGCAGAGCAGCAGGCAGCTCCTCCGTCCTCTGCTTGGTTTTTTTTCCTGTAAAACTGCTGAAACGAGGTCATGTCACCAAGCCTAACAGCTTGGAGGAAATCCACCAAGTCACGTAGGTGTCTTTGATTTCTCCTTCATGACAGCTCTCCCCAGCCCCACAGGGAGAGTTTTCTGCACACATGCCAAATAGCTCCTGACATGGCATCAGCCTGCCACAATCTCTACTGAAAATACCAAGACGATTCACCAAAAAACCATGGGTAGGCAGGAACGTACGTATTTAAAACACACCTTTGTAGTCAAAAGCCATGCTCACACTGTCAAATAGAAAACCCATTACAGACGACGGTGTTCATGCACGTGTCATGCAGGAAGATGTTGGTTCTGGTTGACAGCTGTCATGGCTGCTTTGGTTCCAGCGTCTGGATACGTTGCCAAACAAGCCTATTATCTGCGGCGGTGGAGCACTGTGTAGGGGCTCGGCATTGCCTCGGGGGGCTGATTTGGGTCAGCTGCTACGAGACGGGCCCTAAACAGAGTTGACAGATACAGGCCCCCTTCTGGGATCCAGCCAGCCTTCCAGAGACCCCTGCAGGGGGTATATTTAAGAGCAGTAATATAACAAAGGAGTCGTTTTATTCGTCATGTGGTGAGTGCTGTACCCACAGGACTGACACTAAGCAGGGGAAGAGGTACTGACCTGGTTTCCACTTTAAAAAGGATGGGTTGCATTTTTGTTGTTTCTGCTACAGTGCCTTGCAAAAATTTGTATAACCCTTGAACTTGGTCACGCTACAAGCACGAGTGACTGAACAGCAATTTTGAAAGAATTACCAAATTTTCTTAAAAGGATTTACATAGGAATATTGATTGGACCAGGTTAACTTGTGAACATGGTTTGATATAAACATTTGATATAAACATTGCAGCACTCTCTTTTACTTAGGTGTATCTGTCTCATTACCTCTGACCAGCTTCTATTTCCTGCTGCATTGAATTATCCCAACAGCACTGTGATGTCACCACTATGTTTCACAACTGGAATACTGTATGCAGTATTGGTTTTCCACCATGCATAAAATCTTGCATATACAGTGGTCACCCAGCCAGTTGCGGTTCAGTATTCAAGAATTCACCTACGCATGGATTAATTTTGTGTAATGTGACTCCAAATTATAGGTAGAAAATTTTCCTGTTTGAAGGATTTTGTGTAGGTCATGTCTAAAATACTGGAAAGAAAGCTTGTGAAACTAAAATACCTCGTCACAATGCTACTTCACACATTATTGACTGGCATTTTCAATTGATTGATTGTATCCCCTTAGAGCAGACAAAAGGAAGATTGTGTCTATTATAGTATACTTATTGTTTGAACTATTAAAATACATCTTTCGGAGTGTCTGTAGAGGGGTTCTTGGGTATTCACAGATATTAGATGATGGTCTCCAACCCCCACAATTACCAGTAAGTATCTGACAAGAGCACCTTCGTATGTCCCCTACGTGGCTCATTGCAAACTGAACTATACTTTTTGGCTTTCTTTCATCAGTGACTTACTTTTTGCCACTCTTCCATGAATACTATATATTTGGAGTCATAGGTAATGGTTGTAGATCTCCACAGGTACTACAAAACCTACCATGGACTTCTCGCCTTCTACTGTTATTGTCTACTTTATTTGAGGTGGACAGCCAATTATGCCATTTATTTTTCATTTTTGTTCTTTGTTCTTCATCACTAATGTTCTCCAAAGAACCTCTGAAGTCTTCACAGAAGAGCTGAGTTTATCCTGAGATTGAATTAGCACAGGTACACTAAGTTCACCGATCCTCTGATTCGTATAGTATGTATTGTATTTATAATTTTACTTCAACTTTTCTGTAGTGTACTGTTTCTTGTTTTGTTACGTAAAATCACAGTGAAATTCTTAGAGATTTGTGTTTATAAAGTGAAAAAATTCAATGAATAGTTTTAGACAGACTCTATCATCTGGTGAATCTTCTCCTCGCCTCACGGGGAAACGATGTATTCTTCAGTTGTCTTTAAAATGATTGCCTACTTAGAAGTTACTTATCCAAAGTCAGAAAGAGACTGCAATCTCAAATAGGAGATTTCAATCAACTCTCAGATGTGTCCTCTTTTGAATATAAACCTACTTCCCTCTCACATATCTCCCTCTCAACTCCTTGTTAAACTAAGCAAAGTGTCTTCTCTGCATGACAAGTATCCCTCTGTAGCTTTTGTCTCAAGGGTCTCCACATTGTGAGTGGCTGTTCTCAATACTTGAATACTTCCCTCAGAACCGTATATAATTACCCTCGCACATCCAAAGTCACTCCAAGGTTGCTTCTTAAAATTGGCTCTTGCATAGACATCGGACAGCAAAGCTCTTTTAGACTGGCTTAATTTATAGCTGGCTATATGAGATATGCCAGGCAAGTTGGGATGTTCAGCGGTGGCAGGGTTTAAATTTTGTACTAATTAGAATAGCTGTGGAAATGGTTGAGGGCCGAATAGAAGATGGATTTTAGTAAGTAACTCTTTATAATTACTTCTGAAGAAACAGCGTGCGTCTTGCATACCTCGTCATGAAAATAACAATTGAATGCAGACAAACTGATGCTAATGAGGACAAAAAGAAATATTTAAAAGGGGCAAAAATGTAGGAAGGTAGAAAAGATTAGAAGTGAGGAGAAGTGGTAAGCATACATTGCCACAAGCTAAGGAGAGTCTGTCATGCAGCTGGCACTGCACCAAGCTGTAGTTGACTCTGGCACAGAGAGAGAGTGTGGCAGCGCCAGGACCGGGAAGCTAAGCCTGCTTAGGAGAGCTTTAGACAGGCATATTGTAGCAGACAGCTGAACACCCTCCAACATCATGCCCGTGAGCTCCCATTTCCTCTCCCCTCATGAGAGAAGGCTAAACACCTCTTCAGCCTCTCTGAACACTGAACCTTGCTTCCTTCCACAACATCTTGTCAAGGTTGTTTGTCAATGAAAGTTTAGTTTTAAGCTTTTGCATTTGATATTCCAATTTTTGCACAATTAGTTTAGTTTAGTTAATAAATGATAAATAAAAAAAATATTTTTTTTTTTATAAAAGTAAATTACCATTCTGTTTTGGATTGTTTTGTTTTTACATCACAACTGGAAAGAGTGTAGTTTGTATTGATGCATCCATTGATTTTAACACATTAAAAGTTTTAATACAATTAGATATTTTTTATCTAATTGGGAGGGGTTTTTTTTACGTATAGAATTTCAACAGGAACTTTTGCATTTGTGTGTTTCTGGTACACCCGTAAATCAGACGCACAACCAACATCTACAAACAACTGCAATGGACAACCAAGCTGCTCCTATTAGTCCACTTGTGGCTCATTTCTTTTTCATAAAGTGATCTGCTGTGACTCTGGAAAATACTCTTATTGTGTTCAAGCTGTATAAACAGAAGTTAGCATATTATCGACGCTATTCCTGCCTAAAATACCAGCCTGATGTAAAAGATCAGCAAGAAACAAGCAACACCAAGCACAGATGGCCCCAATGCTAATGTCAGCATCCGCAGTCCATATTTCTAAAAGCTGTTTTAAAGCAGTTCCATGAATGATCAGGGGTTCCTGAAACACTTGAATGTTGAATGAGTATAATATCACTTTGCACAATCTAATGGAGGAATAACTAAAATAATAGAATATCTTTATTGTTGAGTTCATGTTTCAATTTAGTCAAAGGATTTTGAATTTAGAAAGTTGCTTATTTTGTCAGTATATGGTTTTCAAATGAAGTTGTGATTAGCCTAAAAAGTTTAATCCAGTCCCACCGCTATCTAAAAGATAATGAAATATAAAACTACATACTTTTAGATAAATCTGAGGAATATGCCGCAGGCAAAGATGCAGTTTCTGAACTCTAGTTTTTAAGGTTTCAGATGTTGATAATGTCTTGCACTAGCACAGCTAGCCTTTCTAACTGTAAACATCTGTCTTTTTGTGTACACCCAATCACATAGAGATCCTTACTCAAATTTTGAGACTTTCAGAAGCACATCAATACTTCTAAATCTAGCATGTTGTATAACAGGTGGAGGTTAAAGTTTAAAGGGATAAACCAGAGCAAATTTAATCTTGTATCTGTTAAAAGTCCTGCTCTCTCTCACTTTCTTGCAGCACAAAAGAACAGCAGACATAACTTCAAAACAGTTTCCTAATGGTTTCCTCCAACTATGTAGTGTGTTGTTGTTAGCTCATCTTACAGCTCTTACAGATTCATTGGTCAGAAAAAAAAATCTTACTCTCGAGTGTCCGACTGGGTAGCCACCTGTCGGAATAGTTCAATCTAAAAATCATTCAGTTCCAGCCACCATCCATTGTCTTTATGCATCTCTGATTATGGGTTATTCTAGGTTGATAGGTCACTATTGGTAAACATACAAAGAGAAATTTCAACATCAAAACAGATTTTTTCTGCAACACTTCTTACATTCCCTCCACTGAAACTCAAAACTCTCGTGCCCTCATTGTCTCCCTTCTTCTGTCTGCCTGCACTAGAAGTCATGAATACTAAAAGCTGCATGCATTCATTATGGGGAGTATCTGAAGGTCAGTGGGCCAATTTGTGAGAAAGTGTCTCTGTGTCTTTGTCTGCCGCCATGCTTTTTTTTGTCCAGAGGGAATTATTTAGGAATTACTGTCTTAAGACCTCTTCACCACCATGCCGTCCTTCTTCTGGAGCATTTTTAAAAAAGCTCATTCATCACACATAGTGTGTGTGTTTGTGTGTACTGTATGTGTGGAGCTGGTACTTTATGGGGAGTCTTAAGTCTCTTCATGGATGCCTTATGTCTCCTCTATAACAGATGTACCACAGCCTAAGGCCCTGGAGTTGCAGCTTGTTATCTGAATGAGCGTGTGTGTGTGCAGGAACGCTTCATACTATTCCCATTTAGATGTCAGCAGGGAGTTCACCTATAAAAGATCAAATAATAGGTAGTCATTTATCTCTAAAGACGCTCCTCCGTCCGCACAGACACAACTGCACACACATGATGATGTAGTATTTTATTGCTCCATTGTTCCAGAGCTACCGTTCTGTAGTCGTGCATTAATGTAAATGTGTACCTTTGCATTTTGTTATTGCCTCCTGTTAGTAATGTCTGCTTTTCTTCTTTAAAGGCCATTAGACTGTAAAAGCTCTGATTCACTTGCCGACACTGTGTGTGGCCTCACCTTCTGATGACACCCCCAAAGGACACAGAAACGGCCCTCTCTGCTGCCTCCAGGAAACTCTCTATTATTTTAAGTGACTACAGAGTCGACATGCTATGGAGCGTACGTCGTTTGTGTAGCCCATTTGCCTCCTGTTTGTCTAAAACGATCTGCATCTTCATGGATGTTCTTTTATGACAGCTGGGATTATTAGAGGTGAAGGCTGAAGAAAGGCTGGTCGATGGGAATGCCTGAAAAGACGTATTTTGATTATGACCTGGATCAATTCTTTTGATGTACCACACAGTGAACAGCTTGAGCGTCCTGCTCTGATTTGTGGGAGCACAAACACCAGCGGCATAGCTCAGTCTTTTAGGCACTTTACAGAGAAAAATATTATTGCTTTCGTAGATTAAAATTGGTTTGAATCAATTAATGTCCGCTTAGACCTTCTGTCAGTGTTGTAGTTTGTCCACCATCCAACAGAGGGCACTGCTGGTCATCCATAAACAATGCCAGTTGATACAGAATAGAAAGAAGAAAGATGGCGTAGATATCCCAGAACAGAAAACAGTCGAAATGGAGTCTATTGTAGCTGACACAAATGTTAAAATGTAATTGTTTTTTTTAAATTCAGTTTTTTAGTGCTTAATATATTTAGTGAAGGGTTTTTATTACAAATATACAAATGTACCAAAATTACCAATGAGAAAAAGAACAGAATAATCAAATACCTACTCCATAATAATAAACAAACCTAGTATGTCCAAGTACTGTACAAAGAGCACAAAACAATATATACTGCTTATGATACCAGATCAACCAGCATAACTGGAAACCATCTATTCCTGAACCTCCATTGAGAGGTGGTTTAATTTAAATTTAGCCCTTCAGTTATTGAAAGACTGTCGACACGTTTGATATATGACCAAAGTCAGTTTTTTAACAAAATGTCTGCTTATCAATTAGTCAATAAGTTCAATCAGCTTAAGATTAACTCCTTAATGAATAACTTGCATCCCTTATTGGCGCCCCTTCTGCCACCAGCAGACACATCAGGGAGAACATTGTGAAAAAGTTTAAACCTGAGTTATGAAAATTCAAGATTTTGGTCACCATGACAACTGCTAAATGTTTGAAAGTTAGATGGTAAAGAGTGGTGGTGGTGTTTTTTTTCACATGAAACATGTCAGAAATGTATTTATTTTCTCCATGTTTCTTACCAAAAGGGGCAACTTAGATATTTCAGATGTGTGCATGTTTTTGGATAAATGTAAAATGGCTGCTTATTAAGCTGAGCACTAGGTTTGACTCATCCTTACCAGCTTGACCTCTGCATCAAACTGTGATGTGATGTTGGCTCTCTGTCACCTAAGAGTGACTTTGCAGACTTCTTCTGGTGATCAGGCCTTTGGCAAGAAATGGAAGCTTCCAAGGAAATCAAAGATAAGATAAGATTTTTTTTCTTTTCTTTTCTTTTCTTTCCTTTTCTTTTCTTTTCTTTTCTTTTCTTTCCTTTTCTTTTCTTTTTTTCTCTTTTCTTTTCTATAGCTTACAAATCTAACCAAACACTATTTATGCCACAGATTTTGGTCTGCTTCTGTTTCCTTTATTTTTAAACTCTGCGTTTCAGTGCCACTGTGTGGGCAGAGCTCATGGATAAAAAGCACAGATACGGAAACATTACTTTTATTACAAGTCCAATAATAATGAGTGTTGCTGCCAGTGACAACCGGATGCTAATTATTCACGACAGAGGAAAAAAAGCAGAAGTGACAGATGTGTTGCTTACTCGTTTTCAGATATGCCCCTTGGATCTCAGCGTAACACCCCCTCTCCCTGACTCATTCCCTGGAACTAACTCTTTGATTTACTATTCTTTCATTTTTAAACTGCAGGGTTGTGGTAATTGACTAGAGTTTTCAGCAACAAGTAGTGGAATTGTTGTTTGTGTGGCGTGTTTGGTTCTATTCGTATGTTAAATCAATTACATACTAATAAATGAAAAGTACAATCTTTTCTGTGCGCAGAGACTTTGATAAAGCATACATCAATAGTTGTATTCTGTTCTGTTTCTCATTGAAACATACATTATTACAAACTGAATAAGGTTTTACCACTGTACGTTTAAAGATAAACAAACAAAATAAGAAGCACTTATGGTTTTGATTTGGCTCCTCTTTTCTCTTTTTTCATCACAAGTTATAAAAATGTCTGTATAGATGTATTTTTTTCACACCCCCTTACCTCACAAACAACTCCCCTTGTGGCTTGGCCTTTGTCTGTGTGTGCGCCGTCACTCTGCCATGTTCCAATTAGCAGCCGCGTTAGCCGAGGTGTGGCACCTGTGACCACAGAAGGTGCTGTGGGAGTTCCCCTTCTCCCCTCTTAACACAACATTAAGAGAACCGATCCCTTCTTTTGTTTGACAAAGACCTCACTATCAGGAGCGGATCTAGAAAAATATTTATGGGGTGGCAAGAGGGGGGCAGGGATTTTTTTAGGGGTGGCAGTGTATATATA
>NW_015115876.1:0-6008 GCF_001443285.1 Poecilia latipinna
AGGTCGCAACTACATATTAGTCAGGTGGATGCAAAAACATAAATTCCACAGAATTAAACCTTAAGACATCCAACTATGTGCTTCTTCACAAGTTTTTGCTGCACAAAACCTGTTCCTGATGTGTGGAAGTGAATAAACAATGGACACACTCTAGAGGTAGTATGAGTCAAGTTTGCCTTAAAATATTCAGAGTATTTATGACTCTATTTAGTGTCATCTGGACATAATCGTATTACCCAGGACTGATATTAATGCTAGGTGCACCTGACTGAATCATATGCAGTATCTCTGGAATTACTGCACTCTGAGCTGAGATTTTTGTTATTTCTGAACAAAAAAATAATTGATAAAATGTTGTTGGCCTGTCCATTCTACAATTCTCTGGCTTCAAATGTACCTTTAAACCCTCTATTCATCCATTTTTCTTCACGGTTGAACATCTTCTCCAAGTTCACAAAACGCATGTAGCGAACTCCCACACACCCTCCAGGACCCTGCTGAGGGAGCAGAGCTAGTCTAGTGTTCCACAACCAAAGAAAGAAAATCACACTGCTCTTCTTGAATCCGAGGTTTGACTATCTGATGGACCCTCCTCTCCAGAACCCCTGAATAGACCTTGCCAGGGAGGCTTAACAGGGTGACTTGGCCCGATGTCCATGCAATATTGCAGAGTCGTGTCACCCAACACAACCCTACAACATCCAGAGCCTTAAGGAACTCCAACCGAATCTCATCCACCCCCGGGGCCCTGCCACCGAGGAGCTTTTTAACCACTTCGGCAACCTCGTCCCCAGAGATTGGAGAGCCCAACCCAGAGTCCCCAGTCTCCACTTCCTCAATGGGAGGCATGTTGGTGGGATTGAGGTGGTCTTTGAAATATTCTGCCCACCATCCCACAACGTCCTGAGTCGAGGTCAGCAGCACACCATCTCCACTATAAACAGTGTTGGTTCTGTGCTGCTACTGTAAACACTCCAGTAGTACTTTTTTTTTTTTTTAATGGACACACGGTGTCGCAAACTAGCAGTTTGTCTGACAACTGTTTTCTTTATTATTATGAACCAAGGGGAGGAGGAACCTGGGCCACCTCGCAGCACGGTACCTGTCATGAGTATGCTATTTATAAATTTATTTGGATGTGTATTGCACAGTCTAAAGCTGACATATAAATGTATAAAAATGTGTGTGTGTATATATATATATATATATATATATAAAGTTGTATATCAAGTGAAAATACTGCTTTTTCTGCTGTGGCCCCAGTGACCTAGAATTTGACTGCTCATCTAAGAAAATTTCCTTTTTCTCTTGTTTCTAGTCTGCATTTGTCCTTAAAATTAAATTAAATAGCTGTCATGAGTTGATTAAAATCTTAGAATCTTATATATTAAAATTATTTTAATATCTTGTGTTTTTGTATTCACAGAAAAACAAGAAAAGGAAGTGGACGTATATGCCAGCCTTTCTGATGAAAAGGCATTTGTCTTTTCTGTGGCCTTGGCTGAGATCAACCGCAAGATCCTGAGTCAGAGACTTATCCTATAGATTAAGACCAAAGAGTAGATCAGAACAAGAGTTGATTTAGGCTTGAGTCACATTGAAGTGGATACTTGACTTGGAATGAAAAGGGTAAGACTTGACTTAAACTTATCACAAAGGTTTGACCCTTGACAGTGACTTTAAAAATGACTTCTGAAAATCTCTGGACCTTCATAGTTGCGAAAATCATTTTACAGGTCAAAATTGCTTGTGAAATAACCAAAGACTCCACACCTGGCTGGAGTACATGCTTCTCCTACAAAAGGGATCTTCAAAAAATAAAAAAAGTTATTGTTTTTCTTATGGACAACAGTATACATGTGGTTTAAATATGAATGTTGTAATGGCTTGGATTATTGTTTGGTATGCTAGTAGTAAAGGACCACTAACCTCTCATTTGCTGAATTTTATATCCAATTCTATATAAAACATTTTTTGTTGAAAATCAGATGCTCAGTAGTGTTAATTTGAATATAGAACATGAAAGAAAGTGTATGTTTGGCTCTGATATAGATTAGTGACTTGAAAATTTATGAATACAAATCTTCAGTTATAATGCAATTGAAATGAATCACAGAATATATGTTTGAACAAAAAATGGTTTTTCATCATAACTGTATTTTTAATGCATAAAACGTATTTTAAAAAAAACCCTGTCAGCCCAGTCCTACCGACTGCAAGCCAGAAAAGGAGGCCTCCTTACACCTGGATCTTCTCCTGGGTCTCCTCACGGTGGGACGTGCCCAGAACACCCCATCCCTTCATGATGCCCAAGCCACCTCAACTGGCTTCTCACGACGTGAAAGTACAGCGGCTCTACTCCGTGTCCCTCCCGGATGACGGAGCTTCTTGCCCTATCTCTCAAGGAGAGCCCACAGACCCTACTTGTATCTGTGATCTCGTTCTTTGAGCCAAGACCCAAAGCTCATGACCATAGATGAGGGTAGAAATGAAGATCGACCGGTAAATCGAGAGCTTTGCTTTTTAACTCTGCTCTCTCTTCATCATGACAGCACCCACTTCAGTGCAGATGCTGCGTCAATCCATCTATCAATCTCCCGCTCCATTTTTTCCCTCATTCGTGATCAAGATCCTGAGTCACTCAAGCTCCTCCACTTGGGCAGGACATCCTCCCCAACCTGAAGAAAGCACTCTACCCTTTTCCGGCCCAAGATCATGGCCTCTGATGTGGAGACAATGAACCTCATCCCGGCCGCTTTACATTCGGCTGCACACCACTCGAGTGAAGGTCACAGTCTGATGAAGCCAGTAGGACAACATAATCTGCAAAAAGCAGAAACATGATCCAAAGACCACCAAAATGGATCCCCTCAACACCTCGGCTGGTCCTAGAAATGTTGTCCATCAAAGTAATGAACAGAATCACCGGTGAGAGATTTCTGGTGAAAATCTCTCACCGGAAACGAGCCAGACTGGAGGCATGTTGGTGACAATGCGGACCAGTTTCTGACACTGATCATACAGGGACCTAACAGCCTGTCTCAAAGGGCCAATACCCCATACTCCTGGAGTAACCCCACAGGACTCACCGAGGGACACAAACACCTTCTCCAAGTCCATAAAACACATGTAGACTAGATGGGCAAACTCCCACGCATCCTCCAGGACTCTGCTGATGGTGTAGAGCTGGTCCAGTGTTCCACGACCAGGACGAAAACCACACTGCTCTTCCCGAATCAGAGATTCAACTATCCAATGGACCCTCCTCTCCAGGACCCCTGAATAGACCTTACCAGGGAGGCTTAAAGGGAACCATGATTAGTTATAAAAATAGACCTTATTTGGGAAATATTTATCTTAGATGTAAAAACAACACAGTAATAATACTGTAGGTTATTTAATTTTTAGAAATTTTAATAAAATATTTTCACAGGAATGCCGCCATGTTGTTCAAGCTGCAAGGCATTCTGGGTAAATGACTAATGGTCCAACTGCCTGGCTCCTCCAGCCAAAACAGTGATGAGTAACGTTATTAAGCCTTTTTAATTTGAACCAGAGTGCATTGAAAACAATCGGAACGTAGAAATAACAAGAGGTGATGAAGATGAGAAGGGCCAAGCAGAGGAAGAGGCAGAGTTAGCCATAGGAGCTTTTGTTTGCTGCTTCCTTCAGCTTCGTAAATGAAACAATGAATGACATGTACCTCTGGTCGGACTGTGTGATCCGGTAAGTGCTTCTATAAGCTCTGTGTCCGGTTCGGCAACAGCGGTTTAGAGTCTGAACTTTGTTCGGTGTTGGTAGTGGTTTCACATTCAGTACCGGTGTTCTAACTTCATTAGCATTTCCAGTAGTAATAGTTCCATTAGCGCTGCTTGTCTTTGACGTTTCTTCCAGCGTCTGTAGGGCTGTGTCCAGTTTGGCAACATCTGTGTTGCTTAGAGTATGGTGTGGTGGTAACGGCAACACTAGCTCCCTTTGGTAGCATGAGATTGCTGGAGGACCCACAACATGGTGTAGAAATGTTATCCCACACACCTTATCTTGCAGTGTCATAATTACATTATGTATTTCTTGTGGGATATACTCTTGAGAAATTACTCACATGAGAATGTTGTGAAGTCCCTTCTTACCTCAAGCAAGCCACTGTATAAAACCAGCTCACATAGCACCAACTCAGGTAGGAATGACTATGTAGGAGAGCTTGATGCAGAGGCCAGAAGGGCTACTATGGTAACAGTTCAAGCAAATGCTCATTTTAAATATAAGATTCATAAAAAGAAATGGAAATACTATGAGGTCTTACTCTCTTGCAAGAAAGTTGAGAAATAATGCTTTTGGAAAGAAATCAAGAAAATAACTGCAAAATGTCACTATCAACTACTATTGATGTTGGTGACATAAAAGAAATTACTCAGTTATGACAGGAGCGCTACAATGCACTGTTTAACTGTGTCAAAAGTAAAATTTTTGTAGTGAGTTGCATACATAGTAGTGAGAATGACGGGGTTTCCCCAAGAAAACTTAAGCCCGGTGGTCGGGGCACTGAGGCGGTCCACCGGAGTTTTGTATTAAAAGATGTTAAGTTGACAGGAAACGTAAAATATTACTGGGTAATTATGTTACTGGAAGACATTGCAGACAATACTTAAACTCACAATTATAGAATCTTAAAAACAAGTCAAAACAATACAATTAAAATAAATATCAGTTATTTGCACTTTATCAGTTAAATCCAAATTAAGTCATTGGCTAGTGGATCTAAAACCACAATGTAATTCTGATCACGTTTAGGCATAAATGAACTAAGAGAATACCAATGCACTTAAATTTGATTTAATGGTTTCAGCATAGATAAATTAAAAGATTATAAATTGTTTAACATTTAAATTTAAGAATTTAAGGAGCTGGCAAGTTTACTTTGTAAAAGTTGAAAGAACAATCTTCATAGTTAGATTATTTTGGTACCATAGCCAGGGCCAGACTTAGGAGGGTGTGGGCCCCTGGGCTTATGCCAAGGTACGGGCCCTACTTAATCATCGTTATACAGATGATTAAGTATATATTCCTGATTTCCTTCCCTTTGGGTGGTCGGTGTTTGGCCGTGACTTGCTTGTGGAGCCGATCCAATCCACAAACCTTATCTACCTATAAGGTCACAAAAATCAGCCACTGTCCACCATGAGAGAGGGCTGATGGACAGTCCCAACCACCAGGTCATCTCTCCATGCAAGATTTACAACAGTCACTCCATGATTGTCAACTTTTTTTTGCTATATTTTGCACACGCACAAAAAAATTTCAGCAAGTTAGATTTTTAAAGATCGGCCAGAAAATTGCTACCGATGCACCTTTAATAAATATAAAGATCATTACTACAAACAAAATATACTTAGTAGTTATTAAAGAAATACTTGAACATCTTGAATATGTCTGTCAATGTTCTCTATCCATCCTCTGTGTACAGTATTTATTAATCCTTCATTTCTATCTTTATCTGTCTCCTTCCCTCTTTCAATTTTTATCAACTGTATCTTTCTCTGTAATTATCAGGTTTATTTCCTTACCAACTTCAGACAGTCAGGTTATTTCCCCTCTGAGACCCAAAACTGGATTTTACCTGCGTGTCAGGGCAGGACAGGACGCACTCGAGTTAATTTGTACAGTCGGCCCTTCGCCTTATGATTAGGACAGTTCCTCCCGGCACTGCTAGCTGGAGGCTAAAGCTAGTTCCGCTTTTTTAACTTTGCATTGAGCGCAAGCGAGCAGAGTAGGTATTACTTTTCTGTGACTTTAGCTGTTTTCTTTCTCTTTGAATCGTTCTGTTGCTTTTTTTCCACTCACGAAAACCAGTTTCAAAGCTCACTTGTCAATATGTCAATTATGTTTGGGGGATTTTCTGTCTTTTTACTGTTTTCTCTTGCTATGTTTAGGGTTTATTTGTGTTTGATGTAATTTCCCTGGTCCCCAGTATCTCTTTATCCTCATGTGTTTCCCATTGATTAGTTATT
>NW_015115876.1:7553-11086 GCF_001443285.1 Poecilia latipinna
AAATACTATGAGGTCTTACTCTCTTGCAAGAAAGTTGAGAAATAATGCTTTTGGAAAGAAATCAAGAAAATAACTGCAAAATGTCACTATCAACTACTATTGATGTTGGTGACGTAAAAGAAATTACTCAGTTATGACAGGAGCGCTACAATGCACTGTTTAACTGTGTCAAAAGTAAAATTTTTGTAGTGAGTTGCATACATAGTAGTGAGAATGACGGGGTTTCCCCAAGAAAACTTAAGCCCGGTGGTCGGGGCACTGAGGCGGTCCACCGGAGTTTTGTATTAAAAGATGTTAAGTTGACAGGAAACGTAAAATATTACTGGGTAATTATGTTACTGGAAGACATTGCAGACAATACTTAAACTCACAATTATAGAATCTTAAAAACAAGTCAAAACAATACAATTAAAATAAATATCAGTTATTTGCACTTTATCAGTTAAATCCAAATTAAGTCATTGGCTAGTGGATCTAAAACCACAATGTAATTCTGATCACGTTTAGGCATAAATGAACTAAGAGAATACCAATGCACTTAAATTTGATTTAATGGTTTCAGCATAGATAAATTAAAAGATTATAAATTGTTTAACATTTAAATTTAAGAATTTAAGGAGCTGGCAAGTTTACTTTGTAAAAGTTGAAAGAACAATCTTCATAGTTAGATTATTTTGGTACCATAGCCAGGGCCAGACTTAGGAGGGTGTGGGCCCCTGGGCTTATGCCAAGGTACGGGCCCTACTTAATCATCGTTATACAGATGATTAAGTATATATTCCTGATTTCCTTCCCTTTGGGTGGTCGGTGTTTGGCCGTGACTTGCTTGTGGAGCCGATCCAATCCACAAACCTTATCTACCTATAAGGTCACAAAAATCAGCCACTGTCCACCATGAGAGAGGGCTGATGGACAGTCCCAACCACCAGGTCATCTCTCCATGCAAGATTTACAACAGTCACTCCATGATTGTCAACTTTTTTTTAATATTTTGCACACACATGCACAAAAAAACTTTAGTAAGTCAGATTTTTAAAGATCGGCCAGAAAATTGCAACCGGTGCACCTTTAATGAATGTAAAGATCATCACTACAAACAAAATGTACTTAGTAGTTATTAAAGAAATACTTGAACATCTTGAATATGTCTGTCAATGTTCTCTATCCATCCTCTGTGTACAGTATTTATTAATCCTTCATTTCTATCTTTATCTGTCTCCTTCCCTCTTTCAATTTTTATCAACTGTATCTTTCTCTGTAATTATCAGGTTTATTTCCTTACCAACTTCAGACAGTCAGGTTATTTCCCCTCTGAGACCCAAAACTGGATTTTACCTGCGTGTCAGGGCAGGACAGGACGCACTCGAGTTAATTTGTACAGTCGGCCCTTCGCCTTATGATTAGGACAGTTCCTCCCGGCACTGCTAGCTGGAGGCTAAAGCTAGTTCCGCTTTTTTAACTTTGCATTGAGCGCAAGCGAGCAGAGTAGGTATTACTTTTCTGTGACTTTAGCTGTTTTCTTTCTCTTTGAATCGTTCTGTTGCTTTTTTTCCACTCACGAAAACCAGTTTCAAAGCTCACTTGTCAATATGTCAATTATGTTTGGGGGATTTTCTGTCTTTTTACTGTTTTCTCTTGCTATGTTTAGGGTTTATTTGTGTTTGATGTAATTTCCCTGGTCCCCAGTATCTCTTTATCCTCATGTGTTTCCCATTGATTAGTTATTGCCTTCACCTGTTTCCCTTGTTTTTTAAGTCTGTGCGCACCATGTGGTGGAGCGGGATCCTCATCTGATCTTTCCTGTGATCGAATGAGTAGGGTTGTGTAGTTTCGAGTCCAGTCTAGTCTAGAGGAAGTAAGTTCTGTTCCATTTCGTTGTTTTTCAAGTTTCTGATGATGCTGTACCACCGAGCCTAACTGCTGATCTGTGGGTGTATTGATGAGAAATAAACACAAGACATCACGCTGCTGCCTAGCTGCAAGTTTGTCCCAAGCAACAAGACCTCGCACCTGGACATCACTGACTTTTAGCATCATTTAAAATACAGAACACAGCTGCGGTGGAAGGAGGATAACTCAGCCTGTGTTTGGATGTACTCACCACTTGGAACTGGCTTTCAAAACATGATCTGGAGAAGAATCGTTTCTGATGTTTGTAAAGATGTTCCGATGCTATAAAACTGACATCCATATTTCCTGCTTCTTGCTCAGCCCAGTAAGCTCACACAAACTCATCAGTTTTTACCCAAAGCGCAGGATCAGTACTGTGCGGATTATCCGTGGTCATCACTGCACCTGGCAAAGAAGCTCCAGGTTAGCAAGGCTAACGTCTTGAGAACCGGAGAGGGACGATGGTTCTGTTCCATGTCCAATATGGTTTAAAAAACCCTGTTAGCTTGAATATTTTCTTCATCACCTCTTTGTCGCTCTTCTTTTTCTTTTGTTCCTGCGCTCCACTGTCATTCCGTTATCTGCCATCGTGAGAAATCCCTTCCCTGATGCTCTTCCCAATGTCTAAGAAGCGTCCAACTTGGACCAATAATAATCAAGCATTCATGATGGACGTTTGTCAGAACAAATCAGACATTTTTTCAACAACACCTCCAAAATCCTCTTAGCCAGTGATAAAATTAAGGCATTGTGACCTTATTCAATCACAAAAATCCAAAGCATCTTTCGGGGCCTCCAAAGCCCAGGGTCCCAGGCTGCAGCCCGGGTAAGCCCATGCTAAAATCTGGGCTTGAGCATAGCAACAATCTGATGCTATGAGTTTAATCTTTGCGTTTTAGCTGTTCATTAATGTATCTTAGTAAACTACAATTACATTTGACTCCTCTGTCAATTAAACTAGGCCCCCTCTCCCAGACTTCACTAAATCCATGGTGAAACCCTATTAGTGGTGCTGATGTTCTTAGCAGCAAGAGAGGCTCCTAAATCAAATTCTGCTCAAGGCCTCATTCAACATTGGACCGGCCCTGGCTGCATGATGAGCTAGACCCGCTGCAAAGCGCATTTCTGCAGCATTTCTGCAACTGGCTACAACTGCAGAAATGCAGCTGTATCCAAATGGGAGATTTAATTCATGTGGCTTTAGTAAATCTTTCATTTCTTGTCTACTGAGTTTTAATGAGCACCATATCAGCTCTTTTAGAGTCAAAACTCATGGTTTGGTTGCCCGGGCTTTATGGGATGAGTTGTTCTGATCTCCGCGCAGAAACTCTACCTGACTTCAAGTAGACAAAGCAATTTATATGCATTGTGTCGCCGCAAAAAATAAAATAACACAAACCAACATGTTGCGATAGTCACGAGGCAAGCAAGAAAGCTCCTCCACGGGCTGAACCCCAGGTCTACTAACACACCGGCTAACAGGTGTTACGTCAATCCGCGTTTCCCCATCAGATACGGTTCCCTCTGTTTTAAAGTGGGGAACGGTATCTGATGGGTGAAATATGGTAATTTGTCGTGGCTTGATCTGTGAAGTTAACCTTATATAAGCTCACTGATACGGACATTTATATCCACCCCCTGTG
>NW_015115876.1:16223-16736 GCF_001443285.1 Poecilia latipinna
GAGTTTAAAAATATATCGCTCTGTTTTTTTTTTATATTGCACACATATATATATATATATATATATATATATATATATATATATATATATATATAATTTATTATTAATATTATTATTATTAGTAGTAGTAGTATTACTATTAGTTTCACGCAAAAATGTGAAGAAAGTGTGACAACTTTGCCGAAACATGTTTGAGCTTTCACGGTGTCCGTAGTTCCCCAGACAAGCGCGCCGAATAAGCGCGTGCTTTCTCAGTGCTCATAGCGAGCACGTGCGTATTTTGCCGCGTGGGCGGTGCGGAGCGGCAAGAAGACAAAGGGGGAACAGTATCTGATAGTTTGTTGTGTTACCATGGCTACAATATGGTTTAATCTTTGTGTTTCAGTTGGGTTTGTTCATAAATACATCACAGCAAATAACCAATAATCAGTGATTGATTTTAAATTCGGCCAATAAACCGGGTCTCCCTTTCACAGACTCACCTTAATATTTAAACATGTTAGTGATGCTGAG
>NW_015115876.1:20329-31799 GCF_001443285.1 Poecilia latipinna
AACCCGCCTGATAGAAACGTTAAGGAGAAGCAGAGCAAACAGAGACCAGGTGGGACCAGGTGGGACCAGGTGGGACCAGGTGGGACCAGGTGGGACCAGGGCTTAGAGGTGCATACTGCGACGCGGTGACAGTCACAGTACCGTGTCTTATGTCAGAATGTCTGATATAAAGTCAGAGATTCTGTCGGTGGGACCAACTCAGACCGCCTGTAGCGAACTGGGCTTTTAGCAGCCTGATTAAGTTAAAGTCAGAAGTTTTCTCTGCAGCTGAAGTATTTCTGTGTTAAGGGGCGAGGAGAGTTTTTTTCCCATTATTGCGAGAACAATTACGAAAATACAAATACAAACAGTTTTTCTAACGTCAACAACAGACCTACGTTTTTATTCACAAACCAGTGTATGGACAAAATATTCCTGCCCATAATTTGATAGTTGGAGGCACAGATCCGCCCCTCCTCCTCACCATGGACCCGGTGTCTGAACAACATGGAGGCAGAGAAACTGAGAGTCATTATTAGACTGAGGGCAGCCAGACTAGTTTATTTTGCTAAATTATTATATTTAGCTCAACATTATTGCTGAGGGGCACAAGCAGGCATTCTGACATACAAAAAAACAACAACAAACAAACGAAAAAACAATTCAAAAAGAGCACTAGGGGCATCAAGGATATAAGGGGCAGGGGCTCAAGCCACCGCTCCCGCCTCTGCTGAAAGACAAGGTGTGTGGGATCGATAACATTTCTACTGATCACCTGAAAAATGCCAGTAAGAAACTCTGTCCATTACTTTCTATGTGTTTTACTGGCTTTCAAGTACATGGTTTGCTGCCTAACTCAATGCTATTAATCATATTAAGAACAAAGCTGTAAGATTAGCTCTTTGGAGAATTACCGACCCATAGCTTTAGCTAGAAAGAATTCTATTAAATAGGCTGGAAGAATTTGTCTTGACCTCTGATAATCATTTTGGTTTCAAACCTAAACAGCACAGACGTGCATCTTTGCACTAAAGGAGACTTTAGACTTGTACAACTTGCATAACACTACAGTATTTATGCGATTTATTGATGCTTGTAAATAGTTTTACAAGCTAGAAAATGGAAGTGTATCCAAATGTTTAATTAGAATTCTGAATGGATGAACTGTCAAATTGTAAAACAGGCTTTGTTGTTGGTGATCCCATAATCAATAACAGATAATGTATGCAGATAATTTGGTAGTCCTGTGCCCGTATAGTGCTGGCCTTCAACTATTACTAAGGGTCTGTTCCCAATACGTTTATGATGTTGACATTAAATATATTGCTAAGAAAATCAATATTATGATTGTTATAATTAAGGCAGGGCTGCACAGTGGCGCAGTTGGTAGAGCTGTTGCCTTGCAGCAAGAAGGTTCTGGGTTCAGTCCCTGGTCCTTCTGCATGGAGTTTGTATGTTCTCCCTGTGCATGCATAGGTTTTCTCTGGGTACTCCAGTTTCCTCCCACAGTCCAAAAACATGTTGGGTTAATTGGCTTCTCCAAATTACCCCTGGGTGTGAGTGTGTGTGGTGCATGGTTGTTTGTCTCTGTGTTGCCCTGCAACAGACTGGCAACCTGTCCAGGGTGACCCCACCTCTCACCTGGAACATTAGCTGGAGATGGGCACCAGCAACCCTCCTGACCCCACTAAGGGACAAGGGTGCAAAGAAAATGGATGGATAATTAAGGCAGATAAGCATCTGATAACCTCTGACTTTTCTTCTGGTGGTTTGAAGGTGGGACTAAGCCTAAATGTTGAGTTTCATGAGAGCTGCAGCTGAGAGGACATAAACATAAAGAGAAAAATGGACAATCTCTGAATTGCAGCTCTACATTCAATTTTCAGCCTTATTGTTCTCTTTTTAGGTTAACTAAAGCGCTCCTCCTCTCTACTCTTAACATTTTGTCATGTTAGTAGCTCTCATAAGGCCTAAGATGCTTTGTGAATAACTTTTATCTTGGCAAGCTCAAGTTTAAAAATTCTATGAATTTTCATTGTAGAGCTGAACATAGGAGCTATTGCAAGTCTTAGAATTAAGTTCAGATAATGAAGCATATACCAGATTCCCTAAAAACTGTGAAACAGCCCTTTAATGAACAAGATGATTATATATAGTATCTTTAACTATGCAAGTCCAGGTTTTCTTAGAGTGAAATCTGCACTTCAGACTAAACACACAACTCATGAGGTTCTGACTGGACATGACCTCTAGCTTAACCTCGTTTGAAATTGAGTTCTTTTATCACTGCTGTGATTTCTGTGAATGTTTCCACCTTTTGGCACATTGCTACAGTAAATTTAAAAATGTACATTTTAAGTGGCATGAATATGTTCTCATGTCCCCTTTTCTAACACCTTATACATTTCAGTACAATCTATGAGTGAACGTTTTGGCCTAGATGCACAAATCCCCCTGAATACCATTGTGATGGTGGTGGCAGCATCATCCTGTGGTGATGCTTTTTGTCCACAGAGATGGTGCAGCTACTCAGAGCTGCTGGGAAGATGGATGGAACCAAATAAAAGGCAATCTTGGAAATGAAACGAAGAGCCTTGATAACAGAACAGGGCTTCAAGACTTAAATCTGAAGAATTTTAACTGCTATTGCAATAATACACAATTTCACCAAACATCAACTCCTTCAGGCTGAATACAAATACATGCCACACTTTTCAGATTACTTAAAAAAAAGAAATCAGTGCATTATGGTTTCACATTTATGTACTACTTTATGTTTTTCTCAAAATAACTCCTAATGAAATAAACTGAACTTTGTGATCTTAATGTAGCCACAGTCTGTTGGTAGTTCCAGTTTCTTGCTAGTTAGAAAGCAGCTGATTATTGTTTTAGCCATGCTGCCTTTGGTTATTATTATACTATTTTATTGTAATTATTTGTTCTCCATCAGTGATTATTTATTGTCAAATGAATCCTATTATTAGGTTACTAGCAGGACTTTAGAGGTCAACTGTATCTGAGGGGTTTGCAGTTAGCAGCAGCATGAAAGCAGGAATGCATTAAAACATCTGGAGTTTGGTTCCTCTGTTCTAAAGCCTTACTAATGCTTATTTATGTGAAGATATATATTTTGGCCAATGTGTATAATTTTGATCACTCTAGCAAATGTGTCAAATCTCTGATTAAAAGTCCAGATTTAATGACATTAAAGCCCACAATGAAGGGATGTCGGCTTCTCACCGGAACTACTGAGTATTCAATCAAACCTTCTGCGCTAAATAAAAGCTTCATTATAATCAGGTTGTGAAGAATGTTTCAACAGCTCTAACCATTTTGAATGAAACTTTATTTTTTATTTCTTCTCATTTTGCTTCACAGCATTTAATGATTTTGGAGTTGGCAACTAAAGTGCACCAATCCACGCCTCCTTCCTTGGCATGTTCCCATGTCAACAGCTTTGTAGGTCAAAGGTCACAGCTGAAGTTTCTGCAAATCAATTTCACATTGGTGATTGGTGGAGCTTTGTTGAACCATTGATAATAAACGTAGGCTGGCTGGTCTCTGACCATCATTAGCTGCTCAGTTAGACACTAATGTTAGTATAGGAAGGAAACAGCAGCACGGTGGTAAAACACTTCTACCTCCTCTTTGTTGTGGTTCCTACTTTTCTAAGGGTCAGAATGACCTTCACACAAATCGAACAGGTGACTGTTACTGTTGTTGACAGTAGATGGCAGTCTTCAGATGTGTGTAGACTATTTGTTAGGTTTGGTCAAACCATGCAAGAGACCCTCATATTTGATTATATTTAGATCATCCATTCTCACCCTCTCTCCCAAAGCCTCATCAAATAAACAAAAATCTAATGTTTAGTTGTCATCTGGTATGATGTCAGTTTAAAACCCCTAAAGAACAGCTTTCTAAAAGTTCTAAGCTGAGCTGAGAGCAGACAGGCTTCTTCAGCTCATGTCAAACTGAGGAAGAGCCACTTTTTTCTTCCCCTATGTTTAATCACACCACCTAGAGTACAGTGAGAATAATATACTGATAATAGTGTACAATTTATTACACTTACAGCATTTGTAGAGTCTGTTCAGCCTGTCAGTATCATTCTGGCTCATCTGTGTGGCCTTGCCAAAGGACACGTTGCTGTTAGGAATGGGCTCCATGGTGGGAAGGTTGTTCTTGGAGAAGGCGTACCTGAAGAGAGGCGGGTTCCACACAGACAGGTGATCACACCCAACACTCCCATTCAACTCTTTAGTGGGCAGAAATATCATTAAGGCTAAAATGCTGCAACTTAGCCATGAGTCTTCTTTCCAATGTCTAAGTCAGAGTTAGATGTCAGCCCTCCACAGACTCTTTGATTAGGCCTTGAAACAGCTGCTACAGTGATGTATTCTAGCCTTCTTTGCTTTGGAGAATTAGCTTTCTCTAATATGCATTTTCATGTTTTCTAGTTTATAGTAGCAGAAATTTAGTGTAGTGTTCTATATGTGCATGTGACAGAAATTTCTAATTTTTTTTATATTTATTACTTTTATTATAGGTCCAACAAAAGACATCAGCCTGTGGCTAGAAAACCTATGTACAAAACAATGGTTGCTCTGTGTCTCACATGTAACATGGTTTAATGTGCCATCCTTGATGAAATACATTTGAATTGGAAAAATTACCTGCCGATTTAAAATCTACAAGTAAAGAATAAAAATTCACCAAAAATATTTTAAGTGTTGTTAATAAAAAAGCTAATTGTTTCTTTACCTCTCATATTGCATGACAGAGTTGTAATCATAAGGAGTTCCCTGGTTCAGAGTGTTAATCTTATAGAAGTTATACTCCATGCCTAGAGAGAATAAAGGAGAGATGCATAGTTTTAGGTTTGATCGAAACAGGTTTGTGTGCCTCGGTACAGAACTGGTACAGTCCAAACTATGGATCGGATTGGGAGAAAAAAAAAGTATGAATACTCAGCATGCAGCAGCTCAGCCACTTCTTTAGATCACCCTGCTTTAAGACTTCTGCTAAATGAAGACATCTGCATGCTGCAGCACTCTGCATTCATAGCAATAGTGTCTAAAAACTGTCATTACTTTTGTTTGCTCCATGTTTTTCCCATAAGAGTCATTATGGATGTGGAGGTCTACAAATTTAAACATTTAGATTTTATGAAATATCTACACACAGGCTTTGATTAAGTGTAGCATAATGCAAGCAAACATATTTAAAAATATAGTTAAAGAACATCAGGTTGAATTTCACCCCGTGTTCTAATCTGCCACCTGCTGGTGAAAAATGGAGAACAGCTTAGTTTTCTAGTTTGCCTTTATACATCCTGAAAACCTTTCCTTGGTAGCAAATCCATTTAGTTCCACTGGTTTCAATATCTCAGACTGATCAGGGATTAGGTGCAGGCCGCTTCCAGTTGGTGCACAGGGGGGCAATGGAGCTAAAAAACCTTTACAGAGGCCTCACTCGGTCACAGCCATGGTGAAGTGAAATAAAAAGATTTTAGAGCTCATCTCAACAATCTTTAAAGTAGAAGGTAGGACTACCAAGCAACAACCAAGCTCCCATGAACCAATGATGGGCGGTGGATGATGGGAGTGTGTCACCTTCAATGATGTTGTCCCAGTGCACTCGTCTGCTCGTGGTTGAAGCCCAGGGCGTGCAGCAGCTCATGCTGGACGGTGATGTGGTACAGGCAGCCCTGGCGGCTTAGAGACACTGTCTGACCTCCACCCACACGGCCCACATGGGAGTAGCAGCTGCAACCACACACTCACATCAGAAGTCCATTGCAACAGAAGCATCCAACATCCAACACTGCAGCAAACCTGATTTTGACTAACCAATCAGTTTTATACCAGCCCTGCAGACCCCAACCACTATTCTGATTAGCCAGTCTTTAGGTCATCTGAAAGTGTGGATTTTAGCTCAGCATTTAGGATTACCACTCTGGACTAGCATTTAATGTGGAAAAAACAAAAAATGAGATGCACCCATTCCTAGATTCAATGCTCAACCATTCATGGTCACCGTTCTGGTAAGGCCTGAAACGGATGCAGGAGACCGTGGAAAACGACTGCAGCCCACGAACAATAATCTCTCTCTGTCAGCTGTCACCATCAGGAAACGTTGAAATTCCAGACCCATCAGGTACAAGTGGATTCAGATCAGCTGTTCACCTTTGTGTTCTCAGTTCAGTGGGACAACCAATAAGCTGCTGCTTACAGTAATGGTTGGCAATGTAGTAGGGGATGTAGACGTTCCCATCAGTGTATTTCAACCAGAGGCACCCACTGGAGGTGCAAGGGTCAGCGTTTCTGTCTGCCTCAGACCATAAAGCAATGTCTCCTCCGATGAGGACTGGTTCATCAAAGTTAGGAGCTGCCAGACACACACAGCTACAGCTTACATCATCTGGTTGCATGACCAGGTTTTTCCTTGGAGTGGATTTTTTGTGCAACAGATAAATGTGAGCATTGCTGACTGGAGTGTTGACCTACTGCGGTCTCTGTTGGCTCTCTCTAGCAGCTCACCCACAGACAGCTCCTGGGAGGTGTCCACCTCCAAGGTAGCAACCTCTGTATGAAATAAAACATTTAGATACTGCTCAAGACCCTTTCAGCTTTAAAAACGAGAAAAGAGTGCTGCTAATTTCTAACTTACCTTCCTGTCCTCAGTCACCACAGCACAAAAGAGAAAAATGATTGTTATACATGCATATCTGAGACATTCTGCTGTTGAAACTAGCTTTTGTACAATCATGTTGTGTTTTAATTTTATTAACACATCTACATCCAAAATATATAAATATTAATATTTATTAAAATATATTTTGTTGTTTCAAAATGTTAAATATCAAGAATTCTTCTTGGCATTAGGAAGGTTGCCACCTATATTAACCGTTCTAATCTACTACAGAGCAACAATTTCCAGTTCTGAGCAGCTGCCGCTGCATGCCAGCACTGGACATGTTTACCTCAGCCCAGGAGAAAGACAGAAGCACCAGAACCACAAAACACCAAGAGAAAACCTGCATGGTTGCAACAGACCTGTGAGAGACAAAAACACGGCCATAAAATATGCAACTGCAGCTTCTGTATGCAAGCTGTCAGCAATACACAGAGGCACGTTGCTGTTGGATTTGTGGATCTTACCCAAGAGCCAATAACTCTCTGCCAGCAAGGGAGACGTTTTATACTCACCATCCAGCCAAAGGCAAATAAACATACGAGTAAAAGTGCAAACACTGCAGCACACCTTTATCAGAGTAAGCTGAAGTTTCTGGGGTTTCCTCCCTATTTTATGTTATTTGCACAGGTGTTTCCAGAACAGGCCGTCAGTGTGGAACATCTTACCCTCCACTGATCACTGACTAATGCCTGATTTTTGCTGTTCACCCGGCCTCTGCAGCTCCTTTTTTAAACTTCTCATCAGAAGTTACTGAAACAGTTTTATTTGATGGACTCTTTCAGTTAGTCCCTTTTTCTGTTTTGCTTCTGTCAGACTACTGTGAATTCTAATCAGAATACTGTCACTACTGTGATGATACCTACCATTGCACAGAGGACGCTGCTTCCTCCACACAGCACCTGAGCCTGAAACACCTGGAGGAGATGAATACTCTTGTTGCTGTTTCTGGACTTCAGCTCACTGTTCAACACAATCATCCCCCAGCTCCTGGTGAGCAAACCAGCTCCCTTTGGGCTCAACACTCCCTGTGTAACTGGCTGCTGGCTTTCCTCACAGACAGACCCCAGTCTGTGAGGGTTGGGAAAAATACTTCAAGGTCATTTTCCTCAGCACTGGCTCCTTCAGGGCTCTGTACTGATCCCACTGCTCTTCAGCCTGATGACCCATTTGTAAGGATTTGGTTTTCTCTGTGTTGATTTGAGTTTCTCTGTGTGTTTATCTTAGGTTCTGTCTTGTGAGTCTCTGTGATGTTATGTCTCTTTCCCCCTTGATTGATCCCAGCTGTGTCTAGTTCCCCTGATTACCTCCTGTGTATTTAAGTCCACCTGTTGTCTTTGTCTCTTGTTGTGTCCTTGTCTAACGTCTGTCCCTGGTCGTTGTTGCATGTCAGTCGTCTCAGTTGAACTGTGTAGTCCTGAGACTGTGTAGCTCTCGTTTATTCAGTTCTGTACTGTTTGCTACCAGTGCTGAGCCCGAGCCTTCCGCTCTGCTGTGCTGCCAGCTTCCTGAACTGTGTAAGAGCTTATCCTTCATTAAATCATTTATCTTCTACGACCTAGGTCTGTCTGCGTTCTACCTCACCACCATCACCCCCACATCTCTGTGATAAAGTTCTATGACTTGGTATTGTTCTATGACTTTATATTTTTATGTTTTTGTAATGTAAAGCACTTTGAACTGCCTTGTTGCAGTAGGACATTTACGTCCTACCTGTAAATGTGTGATACAAATAAACTGATATGTTTTTTTCTTTTTTTAGTTTAATTTTTCAGAAAAAGACTTTATTGTCATACCACTTGTGTCTACTTTCTAATTACGCAAACAGGCACATACTAACAGCATGTGGTTTGGTCTGGCTGTTTCACAGTGGGTGGGTCCTTCATTCAGAGCTGTGGTGAACTGAATGTTCCTGACTGATAAGCCCAGTGTTTTGCAACAGAGAAACAGATGTTTTGTTTGGTTCTGTTTCTGTGTATTTATTTCTTGGTTTTTATGTGTTTTGTTTCCCTGTGAGTTTCTGTGATGTCCTGTCCTCCCTGTTGATTGATCCCAGCTGTGTCTAGTTCCCTGATTACCCTTCCTGTGTGTTTAAGTCCACCTGTTGTCTTTGTTCCTTGTCGGGTCCTTGTCATACATTCGTTGCTCCATGTCGTCCTACCTGTCTGTAGTCTGTTCCTCGTGCTACCCTGTTTGGACTGTTAACGTATTTATCATTAAATCATCTTAATTTTCATTATGACAACCTGGGCCTGCCCGCGTCTCCCTCACTGTTCACAAACACAAATCATGACATGTTTAAAATTATATATGTTATAGATGTTTATAATTTAACAGATGAGCTAATAATAAAAAAAGATTAACGTTAAATGTTAATTTAAAAAAAGTTTTCTTTTAGGACATTTTGAAAAAGTATGCAAAAAATATGTAATGTGCTCCATGTAAGATTTCAGTGGTTCAGTATAACGGTATTCGCAAGAAAATATTTCCATTGCATCGTCTCTGTTTTCTTTTTAAAGTGTTTTTTCTACATAGTCCAACCATGTTTGTTTGCTTCATGTTAATGTCTTGATTTAGATTTGTGGTTTTGAAGTCGGTTGATTCATTTGGTAAAATTATGAGTTTTACACAACAATGTGACTCCAGAAAACATTGCACGCACCAGACTTCTGCAACACACTCTTCCTCATTTTTGTTACAACATACAAACATTATACCTCTGTTTCTACTTGCTGCGTTATGAGAAGTTGTTGCAGTGGACATTTTCAGAACCTATTGCCTGTGAACTGGTTATTGCACTAAGCTCTACAAATGAACCACATTGCCAAACATGTAATCATTAACACATTTGTTTTGGTGCTCATCAATATTGTTTTGAATAAATTCAAAAATGACTTGTATGTATTTTATTCTCTTACATTTAGCTTTGCTTTATAATAAGTATATTTTTCTTGAAAATTGATCTCTAGATTTTCACTGTCAGATAGCAAGCATGAAAATTTTTAACCAGTCAATCAATACTTTGGAATTGTACATTTTTTTCTGGGATATGTCTAGAAATTAAAGCTCTGCACATCATCAGTTAAACGTATTTTATGCTGCACATCATGAAGAGTTTGAGCTCAAGTGAGATATCTTTCAGTTTGTTGTTGTATTACAGCTGACTGATTCTAGTGGATAATTGTATTAAATAGTTGACATAGTGAGTAACTTTATTTGACTGAGGAGAATCATACTGAACTGAATATTTATTGGACTGACCTATTGACTTGGAATAGATAAAATTATAATTTTATGTTTCTGCTTTCATTTGGATGTATTCTGGTTTTTCTGAATACCAGATTACTTCACTGACAACATATAAATGAACTAAACTGTCATCAGATCTCATCCTTTACTGGGAACTGCCCATATAGAGTATGCAATGTACAATAGAATTATATAATTTCTTCCTTGGCAAAAGCAGCATGTTACAGAAAACAAAATGCTTACCTGACCTTCATATCACACTAACAGCTCAGTATCCAGGCAACAGAGACAATTTGCCACAGTAACGTCCTTGGCAGCTCTGCTAATCCACCTCTTTTGCTTTCAGAAGAAAGTCAGCAGAGAGATGCTGGAGTCTGCGATATGATCCTTGATCATCATGTTGGATGGAAGAGATGGTTTGAACTTCCTCCTCTCTCTCTGGTCCTGCTTTGTATCAATGAAGTTTCATTTTCACCTCCTCTGGGGTTTGAGGTCATAATTCATGTTTAATTAGAGCTTTTGAGATGCTAATTAGTTTCTCCCAGTTGTAAAACAATACCTTGTTGCTACGGTTATGCAACAAGTATCAATAATTATATCCAGTTCAAATTATACCAGGACCTTGTTGTTATTTGTTAATAAATACACTATTAGCCAAAAACAATATGGACATTTTCAAGAAAGAAATGTTTATACATGCACTGGGTCACTCGGACCTGAAAAGTCAATAAGAAATTCAGGATTTGCCAAGATGTGGAAAAAGTTGTTGTGTTTTAAGTATTTAGACTGATAGGAAACAGGTGTTAAAGATTCCTGGAAACTTCCATATCTGTCCACCATGAAGTGAGCCAAGAAATCTGTTTCAGCCAAACAGCCTGGATTGGTTGAGAACACTAGACACACATAAAGCAGCCAGGCTCTAGATACCTTTAACGAAAAAGCTTAAGTCTATGAAAGCAGTGTAGCAGTTTTGCTAATGAGGCAACTTATGATTCAAAGTAAGAAAATAACGAACTGCAGTCTGATCTTTATTGTTAATGTGTTTCTTCTTATTGAGTAGTGAAAGGAAATGCAAGGTGTTACATGTCTTTTAAGTATTTACTTACTGGAGGGTTTTATGTTTGTGATGGAGAGCCACAGCTAACAGCTAACAGCTAACTCCTCATTTCATTGGCTCTTACCAGCCTGTGCCCTGTTGTTTCTCTTCCTTCAAGTTTGACTGAACCATTGTTCTAACAATGGTAGGGGGGATTCTAAAAATTCATTCTTATTTTTTTCTCTGGGATAAATAGCAGATTTAGTTCGTTATCTGTTTCATATTGATATTATTTAAATGCAAATGTTTCTTCAATGATTTTTTTTTGGGGGGGGGGGGGAATTTTAAACTTTTCCCAGATTGGGGGGGGCCGGATGTACATTGGTGCATAATTTACATCGCATTTATTCTAGCGTTAGGTAAATGTATCTTGAAGGAGAATAGCACTTAAATAAAAGTCCAATAAGAATATTCATTTAGAATTAAAAATAACTCACCCTGAATTACCAT
>NW_015115876.1:34899-37896 GCF_001443285.1 Poecilia latipinna
GCGGCTCGGCGGTCGGGGCAATTGTAGCCTTTTCCAAGATTGGGGGGCTCCGGATGTACATTGCTGCATAATTTACATCGCATTTATTCTAGCGTTAGGTAAATGTATCTTGAAGGAGAATAGCACTTAAATAAAAGTCCAATAAGAATATTCATTTAGAATTAAAAATAACTCACCCTGAATTACCATGATAGATATAATGTATGTAATAATCAATCAAGCTGCTCCGGTCCAATAAAAGCGAGTCATTAATGAAGGGGAAAAAACTCAATCCAGAATTTAAGTAAGTTTAGGGTCTGGTTCGCAGAGTATGAAGTTAAATTTGTTTCACAATTATTCAAGAAAGAAGGTTCTGGGTTCGATTCCCGGCCCTTCCCGGCCAGTCTTTCTGTATGGAGTTTGCATGTTCTCCCTGTGCATGGTGGGTTTTCTCCGGGTACTCCACTTCCTCCCACAGTCCAAAAACATGACTGTCAGGTTAATTGGTCTCTCTAAATTCTCCCTAGGTGTGTGTGTGCATGGTTGTTTGTCCTGTCTGACTCTGTGTTGCCCTGTGACAAACTGGCGACCTGTCCAGGTGACCCCGCCTCTCGCCTGGAATGTTAGCTGGAGATAGGCACCAACAACCCTCCTGGCCCCACTAAGGGACAAGGGTGTTAGAAAATGGATGGATGGATGGGCCTTTGTCAGATTGAAGTTATTTCTGACCGTTTCATTAACCGAGCAGTACCAACAATTTTATCCATGTGTGTATAATATCATCAACCCTGTAATTCTTCTCCAGTCATCTTTGCTTCAATATTCCAGTTTTCTCATCACTTAATTGACTGTAGCCCTTAGCTTACAAACCTCTTCCATAAGGCTCATGAGGCTGAGTTGTTTGACCTCTTTGCTGATTTCCTCAAACATAAAGTTGAGTGATGTCTTGACCACTAATTCCTCAACTAGTTTTTTGATTGTCATTGCCATCTTCTTTCAAGGTCATCCAAAATATAAATCCATCAATTTCTTCTTGGTAGAAAAAGGACAGAAGGAAAAAAAGACTACACTGTAAAAATAAAAGTCACTGTCGAATTTACAGTAACTTACTGGCAACAGAGTTGCCAGTAAGTTACTGTAATTTTTACGGTAAAGAAATTACAATAGCTTTATAGTAACCTTACTGTAAATTTTTTACAGTAGTCTTACTGTAATTTAATTAGTTTTACTATAATTTTATTGTAGTTTTACTGTAATTTTTACTATCTTACTGTAATTTGATTAGTGGTACTGTAAATTCTTTAAAAATAGCACAGTAATTATATAACATGGTTAATCGGATTTCATCAGATTTTTATGACAGTAATCCTGTAGTAGAATTGCAAAAAAGTTGTCACAGTACTTCATAAAACTGCATACTTTGCTAGCTTTTAAGTTTAAATATGAACTTGCAAATTGATTTACCAAACTCTCAAAAAAATTTCTAATTAAAAATAATATAGATATATATATTTTAAAATCACTTTATTTTATTGTCAATTTAAATCTGACAAACTGAAGCAAAACAAAATATAGTATTTTGCAACAGTAATATTTGCTTGTTACATAGAAGTCAAAGTATTGCAACCAAAGTGAAAAATACTCTGATCTAAAAACATAACTGATACATTTACCCTCATAGTAATACAATACAATACAATGATACAATGAATTAAATAATCTTTACTAAAACAAAAGTGCCCAAATGTCAAAGTTTCCAAGCAAACTGCATGTCAAAGTCATAAAAACAATGTTTCACCAGCATTTTATGTAAACTTGCAGTCAAAATTCTAAATGTCTGTCATTTTCTTCCTTTGAAGAAGGTAGGGATCCAGCAATGTCAAATTTTGAACTTACATATTTTTTCAAAACTTTTTTGGAACCCCAACAGCACATCTTAAACATGTGGACAAGTTTAAGACTTAGTGAACAGCCAAACAAAACCAACATGGATGAGTTCTGAGTTGGTCTCAGTCCTGAACTTCTCCAGAAATCATCAAAGGGTTGCTAGAAGATAAAGAAAGAAAAACATGTTTTAATGCACGAGATAAACAGCACATTAAACTGCATTTATGTCAGTTAAAGACAGACAAGATGAAAAGGAAAGATCTAGTGGACAGGCACTCTCTATGACCTTCCTTCATTGTAGCTGTCCTATCTGTCTATTAGAAGTGGACAGGACAGATACAGAGAGACAGGCAGAGGAAAAGACAGACAGGGAGAGAGATGGAGTAAGAGAACTGATTGTGTGTAAATGTGTAATTTTACCATTTTAAAAGTTCCACTGGTAGTCCATGTAGGAGAAGAATGGAGACACACAGGTTCACTGCTGTCCTAGTGTTTTGCATAAGTTGTCCTGTTAGTTTTGATGTCACTTTTGCAGCTTTTGTTCTGCTTTCTGGGTTGAAGCCTAAAAATCACCTAGAAACAGATGGGAGACTGTCCAAATCAACCCTTTTGTTTTTTTAAGTACATATTACATTTTTAGATTAGATCCCTGTGAACTACCAAACAATGTTTTGTAAAGGCATTACTGAAATAGTTCTCATAGTTCTCACTCACCTATGAAAAAATACTCTAGGTGCCAAAGGTGCTGCTGGACCAGCTTGTGCCCTTGATGCAGTTTCCTGAAAAATAACAATGTTCAGTGATATTAGTTTTAATTTTAACTTAATACTCAGGTACAGAGAGACATTTCCATATACAGATACATTCTGATGTCTCTATCCACATACTGTGTTTGCAGACAGAGACACAATGTACATTCTGTGCCTCTGTCTGTAGACCTAAGGATGGCAGATAAATTGAGATGGAAATATCTCACTATGTCTTCCATCCATTAGTCTATGGACAGAAGGATGGAAGTTGCAATGAGACACAGACAATTGGAGTATCTGGGGTGGTGAGAGGGGTGAGGGGTCAATCTTGTCACCCCCCACAAGATGCCGACCTGGGCAGTTGCCCATGTCGCCCATAACA
>NW_015115876.1:39820-52755 GCF_001443285.1 Poecilia latipinna
TTCTGTATCTGTGTCAGAAAAGATATATGGATCTTTAACAAGATATATGGCCATTTACCTTGATAAAGATATATGACTTTGTCAAGTCATATATCTTGATAAAGTTCCATATATCGAATAGCGCATCATGGTGAAAGTGGTAATGCTCCACTTGTGAAAGTAAATCTGTTGGGCCTCACCTTGACAACAATTCACACTGCCAGACAGGTCACATAAAAACGCTTCTACGAACAGCATCATGTTGGCAATGTAAAAAGCAACAACGACAAAAAAAAAATTCCCTTTTAGGTGAACACAATTTACAGTTAAATGCAAGGAAATTATGCAGTTTTTGAAGAATACAGTCAAGTATGATAACTGTCTTGACTGTAAGCATTTTGTCTGCAAACAACAAAAACAAGTTTCATCTTGTTTCTAAAACTTTAACTACAGAACCAATATTACTGTTAAAAATGTATCCTCTCCTTTATATATTTTTTATTTGTATTTTGCTTCTTATGTTGATTGAGACATGGGGTTTCTTTTTTTATAATCAAGCTGGCCTGTCAACTGCCAGATGCAGTCTGCATTTAATAAAGTTAATTTATTGGATTGTAGGATTTGTCTGAAATGCTAAGATAGTATATGTGAAATAAATGTGTAAAATAAATTAATAGATATGATAAAGTGCTATACATGTGACATGCACTGGATAGTAACTACAGATGTGCTGGGTCAGTCACAGAGGTGATGTTGCCGTTCATCAGCCCCATTGGCCCTTCTTACCACCACCAGCAGGCGGTGAAGTATCTTGCCCAAGAACACAACGACGGAGGCAGACAGAGCAGGGATTGAACCAGCAATTCACCAATTGTCTGATGAACTCCTACATCAACATCACTGCCCCTACATAAAAGTAAATGTGACTAAAAAGACAAAAGCTGAGCGGTATTTCATGCCCCTGCAAGTCAGGAAGACACTGTTATAAATGCACAAAGCATTTTCTTTGAGACAATGGTTTTCTAGAGAAAGCTTTCAACATGTTCTTTTGTAATGTAGGTGCAAGCAATAGATAGTGCAACTGTTCCCACATTTTAAAGAAGTAATGCAATGGAAATACTAAGGAACTGTTACAAATCTTCAACCCCACTTTTAACCAAAAAGAGGTTGAGTACATTTTCACACCAGGACATATATGCACAAAGAATATCTGGTCCATATGAAGCAATTTATTTCAGTTGCATTGTGTTGAATTGTGTTATTTTAGAGCAAATTCAAATGTCTTAAAAAGTTCACAAGACAAACCTCTGGGCCAAGACATGACCAATTACGGTATATGGAATATGGAATTCAGTTTAATTCTAATTTGGTTCACAGAGCTGAATGATGAAGATTAGATGGAAAAGAGGGGAAATGCTGATGTTATTCAGTATAACTTTCCAATAAGCAGTACAAGCCTGAAGCCGTTGCTGCATGAATGAAAAAACCCAGAATATTTGCATGTGAAATGGGGAGAGGGTGTTCGGACTCCAGCTGTAAAACGGTAAGCTGAGGCCAGAAGTTTTAATAGTTCAGGTAAAGTCTTTTTCCTAAAATATAAATTACTTCATAATACTAGAACTCTAATTGTGCATTGTTAAATCCAGCTTTAGTCAGGTTCACATCCTATTGCAAAATTACTGTTACATTTTGATATATCTCAGGAAAATTGGCTGACTACATCAAATATTTGACTTTGCAATAATCCCTAATGCAGCACACATGGTAACAGTGGAGAGGAAAAACTCTCCACTGTTCCACAAAAATAAAAGACTTTAGGCTTGATGCAGCCTGGTGCCCTCAGACTGGAGACTTGACCTGGACTCCTGGTCTGTCACTCAAGTCTCAGTAACAACTTTTAACTCATGTAATAAAGAGTGAAAGGAAGCTGGTGAGTCAGCTAGAAACCAGTCAGTAAAGCAGGCAGGTAAAGTGTAATAACCAAACACCAGTCTTGATTAACTCACTGTTACTTCTAGCTGTATGAAGGCCTACTTATAATATTCTAAATGCCTCACAGCATCAGGGACAACCGAGGAGTCTTCACCTAGAAGCCTCGTTCAGTTTTCTTCAGAGAAAGTGTTGCTGCACCACTGAGCTCACATACTGGTGTCAAACGTTTGTGCAGGTTTGTGCAGCACATAATTTCGTTTGTGCCACTCTAATTTAAAAGGTATTAATAAATATTTCCAGAGGTCAAAAAAGGTATATTTTTAGATACTCAATTTCTTGAGTATCTAAATTTACTCAAGAAATGATTTCGATAACTATAGTTACTATCCACCACTGCAGATGACATGAGTGAGAGCAAATGTATGGCTATGAAAAATACATCTGTACTTAGAATGAAGGAAGATTTAAATAAATACCAAATCATTAAAAAGCAGTATTACATGAAAACTCTGGCGGAAATGTAGCTTTTGACAGATACTCAAAATTTTTCTCAATGAGGCCGTGATGAAAAAGAAACCTCACAGAACAAGATCAATTTCATGATCTTGAAATTGATCTTGTTCTCTGATCAATTTCACAGAGCAAAAAGGCCTTTACCATTGGGAAAAAAACCCTAGAAAACTGCATTTCATCCGGGATAAAGTGTCCATTTAGTGCAGAAGAGCTCCTATGACTGGTATTCCTTCAGGATCTGACCGGCGATGATCAGCCTCTGGATCTTGCTGGTACTCATGTACTCATGAGATCAAAGCTGATGCTCATGAGTACAACACTCAGAATGAGGTTTGTATGGGGAAATGGGAAGAGATGGCATTCAAAAGGAGGTTAAAGAAAGTGGTGAGGTTTTTTTTATTTTGGGAGATGAGGAGAAATATATATACTATATATTTAAAACTTGTCTTCATTTTCTTTGAAGAAACAATAAATACTTTTTCAGTGTTGTTATGGATATTTTGTCAGTTCCATTTAAGGGATTTTCACTTTAAATGACTTGGCTTGTTACATCAAGAGGTCCACCCTGCCAAAACATCTTGCCATTGTTTTGACCCCCATGTCAAATTTTCTAGGTCTGCCACTTATGTTGTTTTATCAATAGATTCATTGAGACACACTACGCTTGAATTGGGAAGCAGTCATGGATTGTATTTTGGTGGCTGTGTTTGGTGTTTTGAGAAGACAAGAGGAAATTTCATCAAAACTGCAAAGTGTGTCACAGTTTACTGATACCACAGAACCTGTTGAGTAATAACTGTCTTTGTTGAGCAGTTTCCCATTTTAGGATCAGAATAAGTTGACTTTCCCACATATATAGGCCTAAGCTCCAGCTCTTTGCTTGAGTGTTGAGTGAGTCGCTGCTATCCAACAGCCATGATGCTCCTAACTGCTCTCCTCTGTGGGCTCCTGTCCACATCACAGGTGAAATTAAAGTCTAATTATTATAGAGCTTTTGCTGTAACAATTAGTTCACTCTGCTGAAAAAATGACTTCTACTAAAACTAGAAAACATTTGTGGGTTATTTTGTGTTTTATTTACACTGTCTCAGACTAATCGACTACTTTTTTGCAGCCTTTATTTGTAAAGACTGATGACAACGATGGTAAGACTTGACTTGTATTTCAGAACATTTGTTCTGAAATATGTCCTTTAAAACATTGTCTTTAGTGATATTTTAATTCTTGATTAGTTCATATGTTTTGTTGTAATCAGAGCTACTCATACCCTTACCTCCCTGAATTTGTGTTCTGTTTCACAGGCAACAACATTGAGGACGATGACTTCAGTGTCTCCACCCTGCTGGAAAAGGCCAATGCTAACCTGGGTATGCATGTCATCTAGAACTTATACTGTAAAAGATTAGAATATAATCACCTCTGCATACTAACAATACAGGAAGTACACAATGACATTTCCTCTCCTTATATTTGACAGGGAAGAACTTGGATGACCCTCTGGTGATGTTTGGAGACATTGCCTTGCCAACTGGTCTACGGAATGCTGATCCCTGCACCGCTCGAGGCTGCCTGTGGAATAAAGACCAGGACGGCAACGTCTACATTCCTTACAGGATTTCCAACCAGTTCTGTGAGTGGTGTAGCAAGCTATTCAAAAGTGTGGGAGTGTGAGTGAACTGGGAGTGGATTGTCGCTGTCAATGCTCAAGCAAGAGGCGGGGGAGAGAGTAGGAGATATTTGACTAAGTCTATCTCTAAAAGTCTACTGAAAAATTATAAAATATATTTCACATGTCACACTTTAACTCAAGAAACTCAAACATATTAGTTAAGATGCAATGAATATTCTAAGGCCACAGAAGTGTTTATTTGATCATGTTTTATGGTGTTTTTCATAAATCATACTGTTCTGTTTTATCATTCCTGCTGCTTGCTGCAGCATTTTTGATTTGCTGGTTGTGATTGTTTTCCATCTAAACATATGCAGTACTTGCTAGAAATACTCTAATTGGAAGAAAAAGATCTGTCTGTGATTGCCTGGTGGTTACGTTGGGGGAACAGAACAGGCAGGGCAGGAGATTGTTAGAGTGGAGAAAGATTTATTAGTTTGTTCAGATGTGTGTTCACATCACTGCACGCTCAGGTCAGTGACACAAATATAACAGCATGCAGTTTGAAACAGCACTCAAGCCCAACATGGCTTCAAGTTTAGTTATTGAGTAATGTTCTTTTGGAAGAGATTGTCTCGAATAACCAAGAAAACAAAGTTAAAATCAACAATCCAATTTATTACAGAAAAATATCCAATACAATGTATAATAAGAACAGAGAAATAGTTTCTCATTTCAGTGCTGGCCCACAGCTGTGCATCAGTAAGGTAGCAAACATGGTGTGGCACCAAACAATAGGATTCATCTATTAGGCATCTAAACTAAACTACGTCCTAAAAGGGCGTTTCCCTGTGAATCACTTTCTGTCTTCAGTGCTTCAGCAACTGAATTCTGCTTATTTTTCTACTTGTGTAATGTAACATGTACATGTAAGTGTGTAGATAAAAAAACAGGAACTTTTCTGTTACAACTGTCAAAGGCAGACAACCTCTGACCTAAACAACACATTTTAACACATTATATCAATAAACAGCAATCTGATTAAAATAATAAAAACTTAAGAAAGTAAAAGCCTTAAACATTTAAACATAATCATACAACAGTAAGCATATGTTCTTTACTCTATAACTTTTCATCATATCTCAATATGAAATGTTTATGGTCTTTGGGACATATTAAATAAAGTGTAGCTTAGCTCAACTTGGTACCTTGATGTCCAACAGCATCCTGAGTTTTCTTTGTCTTACAGTTTTATCTAAACTCTTGATAGCTGATCATAGCTCAACAGTAAGTGTGTTTGCTTCAGGGGTATAGGAAGCTTCACATACACAACTGCTTTGCTTGTTTCCAGGAACATACAGTAATGATAACACATATCCTTGCACACAGTTAATTATTACAGTTACAGCAATAATGTTTCCTGTCATGTTTATTCCAAGCTCAAAGAGAAAGAAGCATCATCGTCAGAGGTCTGGAGTCATTTCACAACTCAACTTGCCTTCGCTTCAGGCCCCACCAAAGGGAAAGAGACTTTGTGGACATCCAGTCCCGCTCTGGGTAACAACCTGATACAAAACCCCAATGCAGTGCTCCCACTTCATCAGGTCAGCTGGCAGATAGTCGTTTGTGGTGTGATGTAGTTATGTTGTATCAATCCAGGTGCTGGTCTTTTGTTGGCCGTCGTGGCGGCGGTCAGGTGGTGTCGTTGATGCGCAACGGGTGTGTTTTCCATCAGATCGTCCAGCATGAGCTGCTACATGCTTTGGGCTTCAACCATGAACAGACCCGCTCCGACAGGGACAGTCATGTCCGCATCCTTCTGGAGAATGTTATCCCTGGTGAGCCGCCGTACACAAACCTTTATAACTGTGTTCAAATAAACATGGAATAAGAATTTTTGAACTTAACTTGTCTAAATATATAATTCAGAGGAATCATGGAGTTATGTTTCCTGCCTACAGGACAGGAGCATAACTTCATGAAAATCCAGACCAATAACCTTGGCACTCCCTATGACTACAACTCTGTCATGCACTATGGAAGGTAACACCTACATTCATTATCCTAACCTCTGAAAGGTTTTCATCTTATCTTAGCTTTCTGGTTGGGTTCTTCGTTCAGGGAAATGATAACTTTGTAAAATCAAATATAAGATCTAAATGTCACTTTGGCCCAACAAGAACCTTTGGGGTAGTGGGATTCTTCAGGGGAGGATGTTCCTAAGCTGTCACCATCATTTTTTTTTTATAATCTTCATAAATTATTTGAACACAGTTCTACATGGAACCCTGAATGGCCTTACATGTCTGTATGTCAGTATGCGGTGTTTTTGATGAGCTAGTCTGCTCTGTACATTCATCCTGAGAAACAACACATTGAAACTGTTGTTTCTTGTTGATCACTGACTTCATTTTCTTCAGTTTCCACTGAATAAAATGTTAGGGGGTAGTAGTAGTGAGTGACTTGTGTGCTTAGGACTAGCTAGGTCCTGGTGTGTCACTGAGCTGACACTTTCTCTTAAAGTGTCAGCTGATATTTGTAGCAAGACTTGTGCTACAAACATTGCCAGCAGCAGCAGAAAGCCAGACTGCCTGAACAAAGAGCGAGAGTAGGAATATTTTTATGGCTGTCTTCTCAAAGATGGAAAACAAGTTATCCAATATTAAGTTATTTTATTTCTGTTTTCTTTTTGTCCTCCAACTGCCTGGAGAAGTCTAAACCTCCTCAGTACCACACCATTCTTCATTTTAGTTTAGACCTCTAACCTTCATGCTGCATAATAGGAAGCAAGAAGTGATTCAATAAAGTGCCTGAGAAGAGAAATAAAATTTCTGGTTATATTCTGGCAGGTTTGCCTTCTCTAGGAACAGAGAGCCAACCATTGTTCCCATCCCCAACCCAAACGTAGAGATTGGAAGAGCCACCCAGATGAGTCAGAATGACATCCTCCGGGTGAATCGCCTCTATCAATGCAGTGAGTATTTCTTCCAAAATCTTTCCTTCACCTTTGCTGGACAAAGGGCACAAAATACTAGAGGTCTTTTTTAATCCCTAATGAGCCGCACGGCCTGAATCGTACAAGTTAAAAATGTGGAGTGATCAGTTAGTCCAGTGGGTTTTATGACAGGAAATCTATCAGCTTTTACTGATGTCTCTTTTATTTCATTGCAGATTCAAATTTTCTTAAAAATAAACAATCTGCGTCGGGAATGCAATTCCTCTGAGAGTTCAAAGTAAGCTCAATGTTTCATTACACAGCAGTACCTATAACATTCTCAGTCACACGCAACATGTGATATTTTACAATAACTGTACATGAACAGTTCTATTAAAATTATAGAATATTTTACTGATGATACATGAAGGAATATTTTTTGCACTTCCAAAATATACAAGCTAAAACTTATGTTGCCTCATCAGCATTGACCTACAGAGATGTCTTATTTTATCACTGCAGAGACTGTAGGAGATGCTGTTAGTTTCACACACCATATGATTTAGAACTGTTGTGTGTGTCCTTGAACGTAGCTTTTAAAATATTCTGGTGATAACTGTTGATTTTGTTGCATCTTTTTCTTTAACCCTACAGGACCAGAAGCAGACATACAGAGGAGGCTTCTTGCTTTTATTGGCTTCTTTGCTGCTGACCTAATGAGAAATTAAAATGACTGAACTGTCACTGCTTTTTCCACAAATACACAAGAATTGATGCTTTCCAGCTTGATGCAATGCAAATATTAATAAAACTAGTCAAAGTGACCTAAATGTTCATTGTGCTTATTTCTTTCACTCAAAATACATCACATTCAGTAATGTTGTCTACAGTATGTGGCCCACAGCAATTCTGACAAACACAGGTGATCAAACATAGGAAATTGTGTCAGTGATAAGAATCAAGGTGGAACTGATCTGAAAGCTCAACTCAGATCTGTGAGAATGTCACATTTGGTACGATTAGAAGTTTAAATAATCACTATCAATAAACATTTTAGCTTAGGTTTTGATAAGTTCTATTTTTTTTCATATAACTGAAGACTCTTATGTTGAAGTTTGTGCAAACTGTCACAAAAACAGAAACTTTGTTCTCATGTTTTCTTACTTGCTCCTACAGCAGACTTGCCATTATGGTCCAAGAAACAGTGTTAAACGCAAGAGAATGTGGTTTAGGTTGTAATATTTGGACTAAAGTAAGAAGAGAATAAAAGACTTGGTAAAGAAACTGCTCGTCAGAGTAAAGTGGGTAAACATGACATCTGGTCACAATGAATACAAGAATATTTGAATACCTGAGTATTATAGAAACAGAGATGTATGACATTGTTTGACAGTCACCTATAACATTCCCAATCCCATGGGGGGGAAGGGGTGTGGGGGGGGGGGGGCAATCGGGTCATTTGTCAAAGTTTGGACAAGAATTTTTATTTTTTAAAATAAGCATTTTTGTGAAGAAAACATATGTCTAATATTTAAGTTGCAAAAACAAAAATTCATTCATATTTTCTTTGCAAGTGTCCTTGCAATTGTAGTAATGGTAAGGTAAGGTAATTTTCTTTATATAGCACATTTTCAGCAGCAAAGTAATTCAAAGTGTTTTATATGAATTAAAAGTAAATACAAACAAAATAACAAACCAAAGGAAAGAAGAAGAAGAAAAAGAGCAAAAGAAGAAAAATAATATAATGATGATCTAAAGTATGTAAACTAGATGCTCCTGTTCAGGGTTGCTCAGTATCTTCTGGTCTAATTCCATTTCTGGGTTGGGAGAACAGGAGTCTAAGTATTTCTGGATTCTAAGTTCATAGTTATTCTAATTCTGATTCCATTTCTGGTCTGTATAACATTGATCTAAATAGTGCATACTCCACAATTTCTATTATTACTAGTAAACTAAAATAATCCTTTTCTGGGTTAAATAGGGAGTACTCCACCGTTTCTAACAAAATAAAACAAAACAGAGAAAAGGAAACATTAGGGCAAATGGCAACATTCAGACAAAACAAAGGGCAAAACAGAGACATGAGTGATAACTGATGGGCATTTACCATCATGGCCTATCATCATGTGATGGTTTATGCCAGTGGCAGAGCTAGACTTTTAAAGTTGGGGGGGCCAAAAGGGGGCCAGGGCTATCTCTGGGGGGCAAAAATTGAAATAATGTGTATACATTTATATATAGAGCTATCTAGTCGATAAATCAATATATGCATACACACACAATATATATATATACGTCTCATTAACGGAATATTTAGTTTTGTTAAATGACTGGAAAATTTTAAGCCCCTCCGTCATTTGACAGGTTATAATTAACACCCCTGACTGCTGCACATGGACAGACATTATAGACTTTATGCAAAGACCCTGCTAGCAAGAAAATGTTCGTAGTACGTCCGTGAACGTCGTCTGAAGTCGAACCGAATGTTCAGACCTGACGTTCAGCAAACGTTGTCTGAACATTCACTCTGAACATTCGTTCCCAAATAATTTTCTTTTTTTGCTGTTATTTCACTTGATTTAGATTTTGTATCTTTAAAACTTTTATGACTGTTATTATTTTTTATCAAATTTTTATTTTTCACTTCTTATACAAAGTGCATACTTCCGAATGTTGTTTGAACGTTCTTGAACGTCTTCCGGACGTTTTCATAAATGCTGCTTTAAAAAAACTTCCAAAAAAACGGAGGTATTACAGAGAGCTTTATTTCTCCCTACAAAATAATAAATTTTTAAGATTGTTTTGTTACTCTTGCTGTTATTCTAATGCAAACGTCTCTTCTATGTCTTAATAAAAAATAAACAAATGTTCGGACTTGACGTTCGCCGAATTTTAATACATTTAAAACCTTTATGGTGGTTAATATTTCTGACAAAATCTCTTTTTGTCATTTTAGAGAGTCTGAATGTTGTCTGAAAGTCATCTGTTCGTCCGTGTGTGTCGTTTAAAAATTGGGTTACTAGCTTCAATACCTTATTTAGCCAGTAGGGGGCTCTACGCCCGTCTAAACATTATCCTCGCCATTCAAATAATGGTTATAAGTCCGATTTTTTCTCATTTCCTTTCCTGCATAATCTACATTGCATTTATTCAAACGCAATGTAAACGTATCTCAAAGGAGAGTAATACTTAAATAAAAGTCCAAGAAGTACTTCCATTTGGAAAGTATGAATTTTCTGCAGAGTGACGTCACTTCCCAACTCGGATTTCTGCAGTTAAAAAGCAACGGAAGTGATGGGATCTACCTTGTTCGGTAAGTTATTAGTTTCCATACTTATTTCTTTCATATTCTAACCTGGCACGTGGTTAAAGCGTAAAAAAACACATAATTTGTTGCCGATGCCTTTTGTGTGCGTTTGTATCTCGCTAAGCTTCGTCCTCCTTCGTTTCGAGCACGTGGCGCCATTATCTCATGACTTCTCAACCTCTATTATAAAGTTTGACTCGACCAGAAATATTTATCTACGTGAAGTGTCCTGCTCTTTTTCCCCTAATGTTACTTGTCCTGGGCCACCGAGTCAACATAACTGATAAGCAGGTAATCGGGAGAGTTTGAACGGACCGCTTCGTTCATATACTGAGGGCTGTAGGAAAAAACATCATGGCGTCAGTTCGCATGTCTACTACTGAGGAGAAGTTTAGCTGCTGGCAACAAGTACAGCTGAGTGGGAATTAAATTTTTCAGCACATAAAATTATAACATTTAAAAACTTGAGTTCTACATTGTCCTTTTTAAAAAGCCAGATTAAAGAAAATAAATGCATTAATACTTTGTATTGCCAAATTTGCAAAGCTTACTGACATTTTCCAACACAGCCATGAGAGGTAATGGGAGTTACACCATTTAATTTTCTTTTGGAATTAATTAAATATTTTTGAATTTAATAATTTATTTTTAATCCATAGCTGGAATCTGACAGCAGAATCTAGAGCAGGGGTGGGCAACTCCAGGCCTGAAGGGCCGGTCTCCTGCAACTTTTAGATGTATCTCAACTTCAACACACCTGAGTTAAAATAATGAGGTCGTTAGCAGGACTGGAGAACCTGACTGCACTGAGGAGGTGATTCAGCTGTTGGATCCAAGTGTGTTGGACCAGGGAGACATTAAGAGCTGCAGGACACCTGACCTCGAGGACCAGGATTGCCCCCCCCTGCTCTAGAGGACCAGTAAGCACTGAAGTGGTCTAGTTAATGTAAACTAGTTAATGGTTACTTGTGGATGAACAAAAAATCTAAATGTTCAGTCTGATCCATAGTAGCATGTTATTGTTGAGCTTGTGGTTTATCTTAAGCTACTGTAAACACTGTCTTTTCCTTCACTCTGGATCATCAACTACAAAATAATATGCAGCTGGACATATTAATAGCACATTCGTTGGTATCGCAGCACAAACTACTGGGTGATGTTCTGTTTAATTCAGTGTTAGTTAAATTACCAGTTAGATCTGATGTTTATCTTATTATTTCAAGGTCCTTCAAAGAGTTGTTGATGCTGATGGCTGTGAGCAGGAAGGACCTCCTGTAGCAGTCTGTGTTACAGCCTCTGACTGAAGACACCGTTTTTCTGATGAAGAGGACGCTCAGAGTTGGTCATACTCTTTCTTAATGGACATTATTGTGTTTATGTTTGAATGTTTCCTATTTGATTAAAGTAATGATTGTTTTTTTTTCTCATATGTAATTTCAGGTGACAATTTGAAAGTCGTACAGAAATGTCGTCTGGCTGAAGATGTCAGACCTCAAAGCAGAAGCCCAAGAGGATCAGGTAAAAAGTTTTTGTAAGGCAGTAATTAGGATTATTAGCTGCAAAGAGAGAGAGAGAGAGCTGTTCATGGTTTCCTTCAGTTTGATCCCTTTATGTTGCTTCAATGTGTTTAGGAGTTACTACAGTATTACAGACCACTTAGAAATACATGATAATCAAGTATTATTGGACAAAACTTTGATTAATTGAATAAATCACGCTGATGTTTATGCAGGTTTTTAATTAAATGTTTTTGTTACAGGTGAACTGAGATCTATTCAGATTCTGAGGAAAAGCCACAGATCCAGAAAATCTCCCCTATGACCAGCAGCCACAGCCTCCCACCTGTCCTCCACCTTCACTCCCACCTGTCCTCCACCTTCACTCCCACCTGTCCTCCACCAGCTGCTCTGTGTTCACCTGTAGCTGTTTAGTCACACCGGTAACTCCACTAACCGACTCCCTTCAACTGGAAATTCCTCTATCAGGTAAATTTAACCATCATGTAAAAACAGTGACTACACTTTGTGTATCATATTTTAATTGAATTATTTATAGATGTAGGGCATTTTTGGATTTGATTAGTTGACAACATGAATAAGAGAGTTACATGCAAATAAAGGTTTGTATGGTGGGAGTTTTGTCTGTTTTAATTTTCCTGTGTTAATCCAGGTGAGCTGCAGCAGAGACTCATCTAAACCAGGACAGAGGGTCCTGACCTGCCGGGCTGAACACCCCCAGTCTACATTGTAATAAATTATTATTTTACATTACAGTGTTTTTTTTTTGTTTTTGTTTTTTTTTTTTAATCATTCTTTGCATACTGAAGCATTCTGTGTAACGTCTTCAAAGCCTTATGGAGTTGAAGAAGTTTGCCTGGGAAACCCCAGGATGCTGCGAGCCGTTCTGACCCGTCTGACAGTCACTGGTTCTGCTGAAGAGATGGACTCACTGGATGAGCTCGGCCTTCCAGCCTCCATTGCAGAGAAATTAGAAGTCCTGAACCAAAAACTGGAGTCAGGAGCTGTTCAGAAATAAGTGGTATGTATAATTTTTTTGAAAACATAGTTAGCCTTTCTCTTCACATTATTCTTTCCTTCCATCAGGTGCAGTACTGTTTAAATATTAACTTTTAAATTCTCTGTGTTACTTTTTTAGCTGGA
>NW_015115876.1:53189-53759 GCF_001443285.1 Poecilia latipinna
ATAATCTACATTGCATTTATTCAAACGCAATGTAAACGTATCTCAAAGGAGAGTAATACTTAAACTAGAAAATTCCTGCAGAAATTTTGAGGGGCCTGCCAAAGTGTGCCTGTCGGTTTGGACCCAGCATTCCGATGCTAAAAATTAGCCTTAATGCTAAAGGAAGCTTCAATGTAGTCAATAACCTGTGGAGAGTCAGAAGCATGTGGACTAAGCTGTACTTGTACCATTCAGTATGTTGCATACGGTAAAATTAGCCAAAATGCTAATAATAGCATGAATGGTATCAGTAGAATGTGGGGTATCACTACCATGTTGTCACCCATTGACTCAGTCCAATCAGTATTCTAAACATGTCTAATAAGTAAATAAATTCGCTAAAAGCTTATTTTAGGTAAAATGCTAATGCGTACAAGGAAGTACACTAGTGTGTGGCAGTGGAATGCTAATGTTTGTGCTGAGAGCAAAAACATAAATGAAGAATAATATTTTGCACCACCTGCAGCGGTGCACTGATGTGAGGGGAGTATGCAGGCTTTTATTTTGAAACTTTCAGTAAGCTTCATTTGA
>NW_015115877.1:0-225 GCF_001443285.1 Poecilia latipinna
ATTTAAGTATTTTACTCTGGGTTTTATCCAATTACTCAAAAGGTTTAGATTTTATTCTTTAAACCTTTAATGCCTCGAAATGAGTAATCTGAACTATTTTTATCCACATGCAGGCTGGAAACTTCCCCTTTCTTCAGGAAACCTGCTCTTCCTGTTCCATGACTCTTCCTCTGCCCAATTATGATTTTTTATGATTAAATAGAAAAAAGTAGAATTAAAGCAAAG
>NW_015115877.1:5569-10891 GCF_001443285.1 Poecilia latipinna
TGGTGTGTGAACTGTTAAAATATACAGTTGTGTTTTTAGAGGAAGACTCAACTATTTATATCAGCTACCCTATTGTCCCTAACCAGAGGTCCACTGTAATCTTTACTGCAGTAATCAAACTAGAGGATTCTGTCAATGCACCATAGAAGCTAGGTTTGCTAGGTGTGACATACCTATGCTCAAAAAGAGCATAGGCATTGAAATGCAGTTCAAGACATCATGGTTGGGAACAAGACATGTCGTCACAACCTAGCAGGAGGAGAAACTTTATAGCAGTGGTTCTCAACATTTTCTGAGCCAGCATCCCCCTATCCATTATCCAGGTCCCTTACCGCCACCCCATCAAAGAGGATGTAGGCTACTAGCACTGAATATTCAGTGAGAATGCATTATTGCACTCTCACTGTTTCTCTTTATTATTATTCCGACTTCCGTACATTTTTCTGTTTAACATGCTCACATTAACTAATTTTACTAATTCATATATTAAAACATTCTGCTTCTTCTGCCGAGTTATGCTACATCTTTTGCTAAATTGTACTATTGTGCAATTTACTATTGTGCACTATTGTGCTTTTTGAAATATTGGCACTTTTGTGAAAATTACAGCCCCATTAGAATTGAAATTCTTCAAAAGTCCACAAAATTGTAAAATCTTCTAATTTGTCACATCTTACTAATTCTGCCTACTTCAACATAGATACGCCATTCAACTTTTAAACAAGTCACAAGGCTTTAAACTATCTATGTCACAGAAGTTTCCCCAAAAACGTTTAATTTTATCTGCTCTGAGGAAATCTTGACGTGTCCAGAAAAGAGTCAATGGTATGATTGATGGTTGCAAACAACCTGGAGACAGGATTCATCAGCAGTGCTTCTTCCATCTCATCAGCTTTGCTTTATATCCTAATAATCTTGCACCTACCTCCACCTGAACAAATGCCAGGTCCCAGCAGATTGCAGACCAGCTCTTCAATAAACTCTGCATCACATCTGACAGTTGTAATGAGAACACTGCTGGTAGAACGTGGATTAAATGATGAAGTTCCTCAGAATGAACATCACTGAAGGGCTGCAAGCAGCCATTTTACATGCAATCATATTATTATCAGATCAGCTGGAATCTCTTTTAGGTTTGCATATCACAGAACAGTGAAACTTAATCTTCTATATGTGACTGTGCACATATAGATTCACATTCTAGACACATTAATCCCTCCTGATGTAGATGTAATCTTTGAATTTGTTGGTAGAAATATTTTTTTACTGTGCTAAAACAAAAAAAAATAAAAATCAGGTAATACAAAAACCGTCCAATGGAGTCAAAAATATCAACCCAGATCCAGTATGCTCTTTGTTGCCCAATTTCTGTAGCTTTTTGGCAGATTATTAAAAGAAACATAATCCTCTGAATCAGCATTTCCAAAGCAAATCTAACTCCTACTTACGGCTGTCATAGCAGATGTTGCCAAGCGCTCGACCGGTTTGCAGTAAAACCTCCTGGTCGGTGGAGTTTAACAGCTGAACTAGAGGAGGGATGAGGCCGGCTTCCACACAGGGACTCCTCATGTACTCTGGAGAAAAGGGATCAGAATCCAATTACTAAACAGAATCAGAATTCTGATTCTGAGTTTATGTGATGGAACGGCACACATGGAAGAAGAAAGCCAGAGACGACACACAATGAATCCATTAACCTCGGAATAGCCACGGAAAAATGTGGTGGGCCAGGTTTTAGCTAACTCTCCTGTACAGGTATGTGTAACAGTGACATTTCAAACTGAAAACACAAGTTGATCAGGTCAGTTAATTTCAATTCAGTTTATTTTATATAGACCCGTAAAGAATTAAATACAAATAGTAATTAATGGTTTTACATCAGATTAAAGAAAAAAAATATCACAAGCAAGATGCAAAAAAATGAACTGCATAAACAACCCACCAATTTTTATGAATTAAAATCAAAGTGTGGTGTGCATTTGTATGTCCTACCTCAGATTACCTGCAGCTCTTCTGAGTTATGACTCTACCATGCTCTTTGTATCTATTAATGTAAAAAGTAGCTCTCTGAAAAATCCATTTCCAAGACTTGCTGCAGATTTGGATTTAGGTCTGGACTTTGACTAGACCATTTTAATCATATAAATATGCCTTGATCTAAATCACAGCTTCTCATTCCTTGCTATCAGAGTCCCCTCTAATCATGAGTGAGCATTTACTGCAGTAAAGAAACCATTCAGCTGTTCAAATATATTAGGGCTGCAATTAATAATTATTTTATTAATCCATTATTCTACTGATAGATCAAATAAAGAAATCTGCAGATTTTAAAAAATACATTACAGTGTATATAGTAAAAATGCAAATAAGGAAATAATTTAATTTATTTTTAAAGTGAGAAAACAAACATTTTATTGTATAAAATGTAGTAACGGTATAGCGTGAGTGAACGATACATTATTTGTGGCACAGGAAGTACCTGCAGCTAAAACAAGTGAAAAGCTCAGTTCTGTCTGCTGGGCTGAACATCAATAGAATGTAGGGCTGATCAGGGAATTTTCTATTTAATATCAGATTAATTATTTTAAATACAAGGTGTTTAGTAGGAGATTTTTTTTTTTAAATAGAATTTGAACCGGGTGACGCTAAAACTGCCATTTGAGTTCTGGGTAGAACATACTTGCACACAACTTATGTGGATTTAAGGTTTTGCCCACCTTAAATGCAAATTGTTTATACTTTCTGGACATGTTTGACTTAATTAATTTACATTAATTCTTTCAACAAATTGCCTTTTTTAGAGTCTGTAGTCTCCAGCTAACAATTACTAAATTACTAAATTAGTTGACAATTATTTTAATTGATTCATCGTGATGAGTCCAATTCATTGTTCCAGCCTTGAACAGAAAGGAAAGCTTCCACAACAAAAATCACACATGTGATACAAGATGCAGCTGGTGGAGTTTCAACCTTCAATCTACCTAAATAACCAACTGAAGGAATACACAGAGCTGTCTATAACACGACAGCCACTCCGCTGATTGCAGACATTTTCCGAAGCAATGACAGCTAAATGCCAGCAGATTGTTACCTGGCTCAGCTAACTGCATGCAAGTGATCATTAGCTGGTATCCTGCACAATGAGAATTCTTTGATTATCATAACTTTTCCTTGCTCAAGATTTATTCAGGTCTCCTATTCCTCTAAAAACTGTCATCATACAGAAAATGATGGAAAATCAACATCCAACTCCAGGATTTCCCCCAGTGCACTATAAGACTGGCGGCTTGATTATGTTTTTAGGATAATAAATAATAATAATAACAAAAACCCTTAATGAAAAAAAAAATGTTAAAACCGGATTGCAAGCGTCTCTGTTGCTTTGAGCATTTCACTGGCAGAGCAGGTTTATTCCTAAAAGATAGGTTTATAGAACATAGGTTTATAGTTGATGCATTTAAAGCCGGGATAGCGGACCAATCACACAGCTGGCACAGAGAGGCTTTGCCTCTCACACTGCCACTGCTTGATTTCTGAAGTTTACCTCAGTGCAGATCGCGCACGCCTTCTTTCACTCAAACTGCACACAGCCTGACCTGTATGAATATTTACATCAAGCCCCTGAGAGGAATTATGTTTCTTTGGAGAAATCTATGTCAAGGTAGGAGTTTAAAACCTACTGCGTTAGCTCTGGTTGTGCAGCTCTATATGAACTGCAGGAATAACTTTTAGTCCTGCTTTCAGTGGTTCAGGTTGAGGGAGTGATGAGAATGATTTATCTTTGTAAACAAAGAATTATGTGGGGCATTTAAATCTTAACACACTGCCCAGAGTGGCTCTGTCTTCCCTTTAAAGTTTACCTATGTGGTCCCAGTTGGCTAGAGCGTTAGTGGTTAACGAACCAGCGCTAACAACTCATCATGCAAGTTCCAGCCTGGTGAGGAGCTCTTGCCCTCAACTTGTAGTCACGCACGTCGTTGGTTTTATATAATTTTTAATATTATTTTTCCGGTTACACAATGCATCAAACCATATCGAATGCTTTGTCCACTTCATCAGCCAGAGTCAATGCACACATCTGCATGGAGATCTGAAAGTCTTGTCCCATAAAGTCTGAGCAACCAAAACAGTTTCTATGATGCTTATTGAAAACTCAACAGATACAAAATGGAAGAGCTACTAAAGCAACATTAGCAGGATTAAATTAAACCTCCCATTTGTAGCACATATTTGCACGCAGTGTAGCAGATTTAACTCCTCATGCAGGGCCGATCCAATGTTGTCTGAGGAAATGAGCTGTTGGAGCCTATTAAGAATTAGATTAATTTATTTTTTGCTAAATTATTACTGTTACAGATCTAAGGTTATGCAAATGGTAGATTATTCTTTATTCATTTGTTTTTCTTACACCCTCCTCCTTGTCAGTCAGCCTCCTGTTGTGATTAACAAGCAGAAGCAGTTGCTGTGGTTGATCTGATTGTTTGGTGAAGGAGTGAGGAGTGAAACAGTTTTTCTACCACAAAATTGTTTATTTAAATTTTTGAATGAAGTCAACTTGGAGAATATTTCTGTAATTTTTATAAGCCAGAAAACTCTCCGTAAGTGCTTTTTATTTTGAGTGACTCGAAAACCTCCTCCTAAAAAACTACTCTGGCATTTTTGTTTTTTGGCCCTTTTTATGATGCAAGAGTAGCCACAACATGAGTAGAATTTGTCTTATTGCTAAAAACATCAGCACCTCTTAATAGCTTCTGTGTTAGCTTTAGTGAACTCTAGGGGAGCGGGAATAGTTTAATTGGCCAACCTAAAAAGCAATAAGTTATAATTGTAGTTTTTTGGTATTTGTGAAAAAAATGGTGCTCAAACTCAAAGATTAAACTCAGAGCATCAAATTGTAGCTATGGTAACAAAACAATCTAACTGAAGATTGTTCTTTGCACTTTTCACAAAGTAAACTTGCCAGCTCCTTAAAATCTTAAATTTAAAGACTAAATAATTTAAAATCTTTTAATTTATGTATGCTGAAACCATTAAATCAAATTTAGCAGCATTGATACTCTCAATAAACAAATGTTACTTTTATGTATCTGTGGTCCGTCTTAGAATATTAGCATTATTTAACCCCCCATCATTTGGATTAAATAGAAATGCAAATAATTGATATTCATTTTAATTGTAGCTTTTGATTTGTTGTTTTTAAGATTAGTTATGGGTTTAAATAGCATTTCACTGGCGATGTTCTCCCGTAACCTATAATTACGCAGTAAGATTTTTACTTTTCCTGTCCGCTTAACATCTTTTAATATGAAAAACCCAGTGGAC
>NW_015115877.1:15252-18608 GCF_001443285.1 Poecilia latipinna
AAAGGAAAAGCCTCTCAGACTCTGAGCTCAAAGCAATATGCCAGAGAGCAATAAAACTTTTTTTTTTTAATATTAGACAATTAATTTAATTTCACATAATTATCCCGGTAGAAGCCATTTGTTTGTTAAATACTTAAACATATAACCCGAACAGGTGATCAACTCAAAACCACTCGCACCTTTTTATTCTCCGTTTTCTGTCATTTAAGCACACCCGTTGCCATGGCAACCTCCTGTGCTCTGCAAACCCAGCAGATTAAAAACATAACATTCAGTCCATTACGATATTAGCTTTTCAGGCTTGATATTTATTTTGCGATTATTAAGAAGCACTTTCACAAACACAGCGGTGGTTGATTAGTTAATTTTAAACTCCTGCTCTAGTTATTTTGGTAATGGAACCGAAACGCACAGATTTGTGCAACACCTTGTTGAAACAATAATTACTGAGATTATTATTGTTGTTGGGTCATTAATTTGAGCACGTTTTGTTGTTGTTCTTTAATAAAGTTATGAACGTTTTAAGCGAGCCAGAGGACGTGCTGGTCTCAGCGTCCTGGAGGCGTTCAGTTTATCACGTAATTCTGAGATCGACTCAAAACCTTCCGCAATCGACATATTGCAGCCCTGCTCTAGCGAAGCACGCAGAGTTCAGAAACAATATGAAATGGGGAAAAAGCTATTTATTAACTGATTAAGTTGTGTTTTAGATTGTACTTGAAAAACTAATCAGTCATGGCTTATTAGTGGGTGAACTCACAGCTGCACAGTGAACCCTTTGATTTTTTTTTTTTTACAGCCGACAGCCGCTCCTCTCTCTTGCAGGTACTGCGTACCCCCGCTAAATCTTTTAGGTACACACATACACACTCACACATTAGAGATGTGCGGATCAGGTTTTCTCCTGCCAATTCCGATCACCCATGAGAGTCGATTACGGCCGATCACTGATACCAATCACATAATTACGTTTTTAATCATAAGCACTACCGGTTACATTATGTGGAAAAAGGAACCATGAATTCACCTTAATTTAGACAAAAACTTGTTTTTAATAACTTTTTCCAAGAAAACAAAACAAAACAGGCATTGTGCAAATTGTACTGCTATCGGTAATACTATCTTTAACAGACTCAAAACACATGAAGGCTCTGAAGAGGCTAAATAATGCAAAGAGTCAAAATAAAACCTCTCAACATTGCCAAAAAATTCAAGTATAAAACTTAACATTCAAAGGAAAATACAGGTTCCATTACAATAAACAATCCTGAAATACTGAATGAAAACTTCCTGATAGCATGGCTAGCTAATTACTGCTAGTTCTGATTGGCTGTTTCTGACTGAGCGGAGCAATTATGCAGAACAGGGAGGAGGCACAGAGCTCGATTATTTTTTCAGAGATTAATTGTCTCATGTTAGGACAGCAAAAGTTTTAATGATGAAGTACCATATATGGCCCAGGTACTTCAGGATGTGAGAGAAGAAGTCCAAGTCAGCACCATGTGACAGTCTAATGACAAGAACTTGTTCACATGGTCACATGCTCATCAGAACCTGAACCAGCAAAACCTCATAGAGTTCCAAGTTGAACAGCCAAGACTGGGCAAAGTTCACAAATGCCTGGTTCTAAAAACTGCTTGAAAATAAGCATTTTCCTTTGTTCACGTGGGCATTAAAGTACCCAGGAGTAGTGGTGTGCTGATCAATCGGCCACCGATGGGACCATCGGTGGCCGATTGACACTATGTGTATAAATGATACATAGTGTCATTTATACCTAAAGCGAAAAATTAACAGTCAATCCACATGATCAGTATTGGTGATCGGCAGTGATCAGCCCTCATGAATGATCAGAATCAGCAGGAAAAAACTTAATCGGAGTGTCTCTACCCAGGAGTAACATGATGGTTTTTAAGTTCATTAAATTTTTCCGTTTTGAAACCATTACTTATACATGGTTCTATTTAAAAATGGTTAAACTTAAACTCAATTATATTTTCATTAATGTACTTACATTTGGGAGATTGAAAATTTCTTTTTTCAGTTTTTAAATAAAATTAGGAAGTTAAAGCAATCTCCCGTACATTCTGATTATGAGGGATATGTTTGAAATGTTTGCTACAAAGTTGATTACTGCATTCATTTTTAGGCAAATTAAATTGGTGTGTTCTATTTGTGTTATTTTTGTAATGTACTTTAACTGAATGTAATTCTATTTTTATGTATTAAAAGGATTTTGACCTGTTTCCTGGCCTACGTTTTATTGTATCAATCATGTGGTGCGACCGATTAAAAAAGTAAATTTATTGAATTCAAAATAGAATATCTAATATGTGGAGCATAAATATTAACCACTAATACAGTATACTTAAGTGACTGGTACTTATTTATTTTTTAACACATTTTGATGAAATGGTGAAGAAAAATAGTGGTCAAATCAATTACAAATGGAATTTGACAGGTTTTTTGGGGGGGAAAACTGTCATAATTGCCAGAAAAATAAAAATAAATTTAAAAACTTTGTTTCTAAACAACTTAAATAAATGGAAACTTATAAAACAAATGTTTAGTACATCATGGAAAATACCTTATTTTTAGATATGGTCGCACCACATGACATTTTTTAAGACCACAGCCAAATCCTATTGATGAAAAACCCCTGAAAAGATCTAATTTTAATGTGAAATTATGATTTTTGTACGCACAACATTTCAAATGTTCTAGTAATTGCAATGGATATAAATATTTTTAACATTTTTAATTTAGCTTGGTGGAAATCTTTATACGTCAATGATCCACATGTAAAATGTATTTTTTCAAGTTAGATGCTGCAACTTTAAAAAGAGGTTCGGTGTGATCTGGTAGTGACCACGTGGAGTAGAAGCGGCGCTCCGTCTGTGAAATATGTAGCGCTGTAGCGCGTAGCAGCGGTTCAACAGCGAGTAACCTGCGTCTTACACCGCAGCTTGAAGACTTAAATAATTTTGCGGGTTATTTATTTAGCTCTCTGACCGTCATGCTAATCCGGGTGACTGTAGCTGTGCGCTGCTTTACCTGCTATCTGATCGCTCCATATGTCTTTTTTTACTGCAGTGAGCCTCGATATAGCCATTTGTTTTTATGCCATATTAGATTCGTCGTGTTGATGCATTTTGACGTGCTTCACCTCACGTGCTTCAATTTTCCGCCGCAACACGCAAACTTCTCCATTCACTCAGTGCGTTATAGTTCCACACGACATCGCTTAGGATTTGTTGCTGCGCGTTTGTGTGAAGGAAAGAGGAGACCAGCTGCACAGGCAGGCTGAGAAATGAGAAGCAGGTGGATCGGTTTGTGTTTTGCTCCCTTTATGACAG
>NW_015115877.1:21944-23039 GCF_001443285.1 Poecilia latipinna
TATGTAAAAAAAAATTTTTATGTTAGATGCTGCAGCTTTAAACAGAGGTTCGGTGTGAGAGTCACTACCAGGTGGAGCAGAAGCGGCGCTCCGTCTGTGAAATATTGCTATGTGTAGCGTAGCAGCGGTTCAACAGGAGAGCAGAACCAGCGTCTTACATCGCAGCACGAAGACAAATAATTTTGCGGGTTATTTTTTTAGTTTTCTGACCGTCATGCTAATCCGGGTGAGTGTTTGTAGCTGTGCGCTGCTTTACCTGCTATCTGATCCTCCGTATGTCTTTTTTTTACTGCAGTGAGCCTCGATGTAGCCAAACTCCGTCAAGTATGGCATTGTTTTTATGCCATATTAGATTCATTGTGTTGATGCATTTTGACGTGCTTCACCTCACGTGCTTCAATTTTCCGCCGCAACACGCAAACTTCTCCATTCACTCAGTGCGTTATAGTTCCACACGACATCGCTTAGGATTTGTTGCTGCGCGTTTGTGTGAAGGAAAGAGGAGACCAGCTGCACAGGCAGGCTGAGAAATGAGAAGCAGGTGGATCGGTTTGTGTTTTGCTCCCTTTATGACAGTGTTAGTTCTAAAGGTACAGCCACCACGAGCATCCGGTAAAGGATGAGAGGAGAGGTAGCAGGTCCAAACTTTCTTTAATAGAACCGAGCGTGGTCTACAAGAAATACAGAAAACAAGTCGAAATGAAAGCTATTATTTTACTCGCTCTAAATGATTATTCCTAATTTCTCCAGCAGATGGCAGCAAGAAACTACAAATAATCCACAAACCAGGTTGTCATAATATTAACTCTTTAAATTGCCATATGTATATATATTTAAGTTGTACAGATATTTAAATCCTACTTAAATACTAATGGAAATTACATTCCATTTACACGCTCCCAGTCTCTTGAACAAACAGCTTTAACGGCCTCCATCGATTAATCCTGTCAACTTTCTAATCATCTAACGCTGAACATGTGCTCTGACAACAGTAATGGCTATTGGTAGCCTGAAATTCCAATGAACCAATCACAGCAGACATTACTCAGCCTGCTTGCCGAGCTCTTAGAGTACACACATAGTTTACTGTATTTA
>NW_015115877.1:28352-29873 GCF_001443285.1 Poecilia latipinna
CTGTAAAGGCAAGACATCAAAGAATAGTTTTCTGGTGTCGGCACTATTGTATCTTTTACCCTGCTTGAATTATTAGTGATAGAATATAATAAATTCAGCTTTTTTTTCACCTCGCCAAAAGTTTTTTATAAATAAATATTGCAAAACATCACTAACATATTGCGACAGACTGGCAACCCGCGAGAGGTGTACCCCGTTTGGTCAGTGCTGTGATCATGTCAAAGCAGCATCTTGTATTAAAAAGTGTTTTAATGTTTGTCTGAGTGCTGCACATTTTCATGTAAGGACAACGGAATATCGCTCTGATAAACATGTAATGACTAAAATCATGATGCCCTCATTGTGTATCCCTCTGAAAAATGAACCCATTTAAATAATAATTTTAAAAAATCCTTCAATGGGTGGATACCACGATTGACAGCGTTCATTTTATAGAGTTAATATCGGTGCTGTAAGTTTGGTATGAAACGGTAGTATCACAGCACTTTTGAATTTCAATCATCAGAATATATCGTGATTTTTTCAGTTGTTTTAAAAAGCTTACGTGAATCTGCTTTTTTCTATCAATATGCTTCCCAACCGCTCCGCACCGGAGGGGGGGTTTTTAAAAAAAAAACCCCGACGCGCATGTTGTGCAAAACTCAGAAACAGGAGAACCGGGACATTGAACGGAGCGACAAACAAGATGTGAATCAGGGCATAAAAACAGAGAATCCGACGCTGAACAGTGAAAAATCAATATGAATGTCAAATCAGATGAAATCAGGTGAAACGTCGAACACGCACACACACACAATAGAAGCCTAAATTCAGTTTTAGTTCATTGAGACCTTTATGATAAATTATGTTCATATTTCTTATAATTTGTTTAACCCCCTAACCCTAGGATAAAAATTACTAGTTAAATCTCTAATGCATACAAATTTGTTGTATTAGGCTATCTATACTAAGGCCATCTAGGAAATTAACATATCTGATTGCAGTTAAGGATTTGAGGGTGTGGCTAGAGAGAGTTAGTTGGGCAGTTAGAGTGGAGCCCCACATTTTCTGACTTCGTGACCAATTCCGATTTTTTGGCAATTCCGATTTTTTTGCCGGGGCCGTTCACACTGCCAGTAAATGCGACCTGTATGCGTTCTGCAATGTGAATGGGCTAACAACACCATGCATGTTATTGGACGTATGGAAATTTCGCGCAGGCATACAACGCTGAGGGGCAAAAAGACTAATCTTTTACATGTCATCAATAGCCTCGTTAACTCAGTGAAACTTAGAAATGTAGGTATTAATTTCGTGCTATGATCCACAGCATAGGGAAAGAGCGAGAAACCACTTTCTCGCTTTGTATCCGCCCAGCGACACGCAGACTCGTTGCCATAGCAATTGATAATACCACTTCATGTTTTAGGATTTAACACCAAAATTTTGCCAAACACCAAAGAATTTTGCACACAGAACAGAACATTCAGTATGTTGTTGTAGGACGTTTTAGGCTTAATGTTTTATTAATAAATAATTGCT
>NW_015115877.1:35008-36016 GCF_001443285.1 Poecilia latipinna
TATATATATATATATATATATATATATAAAATCCCAAATTTCTACATATATATGTAGAGAAAAATTTTTTACCGGCCACTGATTACAAACCCCACAAGTACAAGCAAATTTTATAAAATATATGACTTATTCTTAGCTCTATGAAAATCGATTTACTGACAAGAAGTTTACCATACACGTACTTATACATAATAATTATCATAAAGCACTGACACTTTAACATACATGTAGTGTGGTAATTACTAACAGCAAACTTTAACTGCATCCCTAACGTTCTTGCAATCATTTACTATGTTGAACATTTCCACATTTTGGCTACAACTCCTCCAGATAATATTTAGTTAAAATATGTCTAGTCATTTTTAAACATTTTTAAATTGGATCAATAGATGTTTTCTAACTGTTCTATTCATTTTTCCTTACTTATTATGTATACATATGTTATATTCTTTGATTTGATGTTTTTAAGTCTCTATAGTCGTAGGTTTAAATACTGTTTCACTAGTGATGTTTTCCTGTAACGTATAATTACTCAGTAATATTTTTACTAGAGATGTGCCGATCAGGTTTTTTCCTGCCGATACCGATACCGATCACCCATGAGGGCCGATCACCGATACCGATCACATAATTATTATTTTTTTAATCATAAGCACTACCAGTTACATTATGTGGAAAAAGGAACCATGAATTCACCTTAATTTAGACAAAAACTTAATAACTTTTTTCAAGAAGAAACTAAACAAAACAGGCATTGTGCAAATTGTACTGGCATTGATAATACTATCTTTAACAGACTGATAACATATGAAGGCTCTGAAGAGGCTAAATAACGCAAAGAGCCAAAATTAAACCTCTCACTACTGCCAAAAAAATTAAAGTATAAAACATTCAAAGGCAAATACAGGTTCCATTACAATAAACAATCCAGAGTTACTGAATGATTACTGCTAGTTCTGATTGGCTGTTTCTGACTGAGCGGAGTAATTATGCAGAACAGGGAGGAGA
>NW_015115877.1:39901-45993 GCF_001443285.1 Poecilia latipinna
AGCTCCACAGACATCGGATAAGATTTGTTGCTGTGCATTTGTGTAGTGTGAAGGAAAGAGGAGACCAGCTGCACAGGCAGGCTGGGAAATGAGATGCAGGTGATCGATTTGTGTGATCGGCAACAAGAGACCGTGATCTGCGATCACCGATCATACACTTTTTCACGGAAATCGGCTGATTATGATAGGTGGGCGATTGATCGGCACACCTCTAATCTTTACATTTTCTGTCAATTTAACATCTCCTAATATAAAAACACGGTGGACAGCCACGGTGCCCTGACCACCCGGCTTAGAAAGTTTTCTGGTGGAAACCCTGCAACTCTGCATTTATGAGAGGTTTGAGTGAAGAAGGGCCAGTCAGGAAAGGCTCTGATCACGCTAACACGTGGCTTTCCTTTATCCAAGAAGAGACCATCCTTAGCAGACAAACCTGGTCACTGACTTGGCAAGAGGAACTTACCGTTTTTGGCCATCTCTGCTATGATGTTGGCGACCTTCGGGGTGCAGGAAGACTGAGGGTTGAGCAGGGTGGGGAGCAGGGATAGGATGCCCATCTCCTGCATCTTTCTGCTGGCCTCCGTGTCTGCAGGAGGAAATCACAGAGAACTCAGTTCTGAAGACATGAAGCTAACACATCGTGATGATACTGTGAACAAACTTAAGTGTTTTTTTTTTTTTTTTTTTTTACTTTTAAATGTAAAACTAAATGTAAATATTACACATATGTTTTTAAAGAGTTGTCTAGGCCTGTTACAATAACAAATTTTGCTGGACGATTGTCTCAAAAATTATTGCGATAAACAAAAATATTGTTTGAAGACCATCTTAAACTGATGTAATGGTAATGACTAGAGGTGTGCCGATCGGCCACTGATCATAATCGGCCGATTTCCATGAAAAAGTGTATTATTGGTGATCGCCGATCACTGTCTCTTGTTGCCGATCACCTGCATCTCAATTCGCAGCCTGCCTGAACAGCTCTTCTCCCCTTTCCTTCACACTGCGCAAGGATGCAGCAACAAATCCTAAGCGATATGGTGAGGAACTATAAAGCTCTGAGAGTGAATGGGGAAGTTTGGGTGTACCGTCGAAGAAATACCTCGGAGGTGAAGCACGTCAAAATGCATCAACACAACCAATTTAATATGACGTTTAAAAAAAAAAACACTTGAGGGAGTTTGGCTACATCGACGCTCACTGCAGGAAAAAAAAGGGACATCCGGAGCGATCAGATAGCAGGTAAAGCAGACTCACAGCTACCATTACTCACCCAGAAGAGCATAATGGTCAGAAACCTAAACAAATAACCCGAAAAATAATTAATGTCAACAAGCTAGCTGTGTAAGATGCTGGTTCTGCTCCCGCTGTTGGACCGTCACTGCGCGCTACAGGTGGTAATATTTCACAGACGAAGCTTCACTTCTGCTCCACCCACAGTGAACACCGAACGTCTGCTTAAAGCTGCAGCTTGTCATTAAATAAACAAACAAAAAAAGATTTTACATATGTATTAAAACTTTCACTATGTAATAACATGAGCTAGATAATCTCTGCAAAAAATAAAAATAAAATAAATTGGTATCCTTTGCTTCCTCCCTGTGTTCTGCAGAATTACTCCGCTGAGTCAGAGCCAGCATAAATCAGCTAGGCATACTGTCAGGAAGTTTTGATTTAGTAACTCAGGATTGTTTATTTTGAGGCAACCTGCATTGGACTCTGAAAGAATATTTCTTTTTTATTTATAGGCAGTGTTGTGAGATTTATTTGACTCGTATGGTACAGAGAACCTTACTGTTGAATATTGTTTTACTGACTGTAGGTTTTTCAGTTGTCATTTTGACTGAATAGCTGCTGCATTGTGCCTCCAAATATTTTGCAGGTTTGTCTAAATTAGGTGAATTTATTGCCAGATCATTTTTCCATTTTGTCAAATTATATAGCAGCATTTATACCTAAAACGAAAAATTAACAGCCAATCCAGGTGATTGGCAGTGATCGGTGATGGGCAAAGATCGGCCTCAATGGTGGTCAGTATCGGAATCAGCAGCAAAAAACCTGATCAGAGCATCCCTAGTAATGACATAATAATGCATGCGACATCCTGCCAAAAATAGATACACTTTATTTTCAAGAAGCACTCAACACTGGAACTGGTAAACAAAATAGGGCTGAAACAATTCCTTGAGTGATTTGAGTACCTCGATTATTAAAATTCCTCATAGAAAATTTATCTGCCTCAAAGCATCGTTCAGTTATATTTTATTATTTAGCGCACCATGTTCCGGCCGGGTTATTACTTGCACTGCTCTCACTGATCTCACTTCCGCCTGAGTTGTTGACGAAAGCTAAGTGTTAGCAGCATAACGTCCAGTTTTCAAGTTTGGCCTGGGAGGATTTTATTGATTGATGATAATGTCCGGGTCTTTGTCGTTTTTCGGGGAACCAATCAGCATCCTTAAAATGACTGGCGCGATGCCTGGAGTACAGTAGGCTTTTCTCCTCCCGGAGCTGCTGCCTGGTGGCCGGTTCAGAGCGAACGGCGGGGAAGAGCGCTGAAGGTGTATTTATACAGGTGAGCGGATAGACTGAACACAATGGGCCGCTGCGCATTAGATAATTAACAAAGTGTAGCTTTACGGATGAACCGGAAAATTTATTTCACATCATCTTGGTCTCAACAAATGGGTGGCGAAGCACACCATGACGACATGTAGCTGGTAGATCTGTTTCTGTGTGTGACGAACGAAGGTGTCAAATCCCGTCGTTAACAAACACAAAAGCTATAAATGTTTGGGCCAGGTGAGGGTTCATCTATTAAATTGACTGAAGATGAATGCATAAGCGAAAAGCTGGAGTATAGACATTTTTTATAAGCGTATTTGTGAGCCTGCCTCTTTATTATTGAATTGAATATAATTTCAGATTTTTGTATAACTTTTCTTCAGGTTAACTTAGAAAGTGAGCTAGATTGTTACAAGTTCATTTTCTAAACTACAGAAAAGTTGTTAGGGAAGCTCAACTGTGAAAAATAGGACTGATGTTGATATGTGATAGTAATACTGCTGTTATGTTAGATTTAACAATGCTTTATTTGATCTTTTTTTTAATCCAATTACTCGATTAATCGTAAGAATATTCGATAGATTACTCAATTACTAAAATATTTGTTTACAACAGCCCTAAAACAAAATAAACAAAACAACTAAAAACAAAAATAAAATGGACATCAGTCTCCATTAACAAAAAATGCACTTGAATAAAAACTAAATAAAACATAAAACCAAAGTGGAATAAAAACTACAGTCAACCAAAAGAGTCTCTATTATGAAGTCTGTATATACGATATTGCCCTTCAATCATTAGATTTAGATAAAGATGGGCATATCCGATGACCTGATGCAATAGTTCACTCCTCCCGCCCAGTTCACACTACATAATATTTTGCCCCGATGTTCCCTTACGACAACCTTAGAATGTACCTCTTTCTAAGATTGTCGCTTGCGATAATCGTAACCGACCATCCTGTGGTGTGTTACGACTGATTTGGTCCAGTCAGTAGAACCTCCTGACTGCTCTGATCTAAATCAGGCATATTCAACATGTTGGATTGTTTTGGCCAGTTTATCTCAGTGTGTGGGGTTTTCCCCGACTGGGAGCAGGTGAATGTGACAGATAGCCAATCAGAAAGCACGGATTCCCCTTGTGCTTTCTGAGGGGAGAGCACGGAGGGGAATCCCAAACAGCTGACATGGCACAACCCAAAGTCCGGTGGACATTGCAAATGATATGTGGAAACAACATTAATGTTTATTCAACATTTTGTGGAAAGAATATCTGCAGAAATGACGAGGAGAGTGGGAGCGAAATTGCTACCGCAATTGATATACCTGGTAACCTTTCAGTTGTTCATTGCTAACATGACTTAAATAGGTTAGAATGATAAGGCTATTCATTCAGCCGTGTTTGTTTACTCTAAATTCACATAAAATGTAGTGGGTTTTTATGGGATTTTCTGTCTGAAATCTGAATGTCGGTGAGAGAAATCGGATTGTGTGTGCGGTGTTGCTCTTGCCGTGTGGCTGGACACCACACATGACTGAACCAGTTACATTTACAATTTTTTTTTTCAGCTAGTGTGTCTCTCAGGTTTTGAAAATGGGCAGACGATCGGCTGACAATTCCAAAATTGTGTAGTATGAACTGAGCATTACACAAAGGAAATAAAGAAGGGAGGGGTCAGTGGAGAGCACCGAAGGTGAGCCTTTTTTCATTCAGTGTCATCAATAGAATGAGAAAAAGGCAGGAAGAAACGATAAAGACGATAAATTAAAATGAGGTAGATAATTTTATTTATTGTGCGATTAATTGATTAATTGATTTATTGTTTATCGCGACAGGCTAAGTTATGACAGTCAGGCAAATAGACTTCCAAGTATATTTGGAATCTATAAATGTCAGAATTTACAGACTCAAATTTCCAGAACCCTAAGTCCTTTCATAGATAATTCCAAACACAATCTGTACATTTAACTGCAAATTTATGGCACATATTTCTACAATGTTCTGGCTTTAAATTTTGAATCTGATCTAACAGATTCAAAATCTGGTAGGAACAGATGGAACAGATGGATGAATGATGATGTATGAATAACCATTGTCATGGTTATTTGGACACGTGGTGGCAGCCTTCCAGGTATTTATACTAATTTACTGATGTATTTATGGGTGCTTGTGGAGCCACACCCCTGGAGCTACATGCGTGCACCTGGTTTTATACATCTGAATTTTTTTGCGCACTTTTCCAAATTTGTCCAATGCCAAATTTTTGTGTGAAAGCTGCTCACTCTATTATATGCGAGGCTTTGGTGGTCGGGTCTGTCAGACTAAATATGATTTAGGTCATCTCCATGTGTGAAATAGTGTGGAGAATTTTTTGGAATTTATCTGTGTGTAAAATTCCCTTCCATTTCTCTGTTTTCTATTCTCCTTGTCCATCCTTCTTGTCTTTCCATCTGGTTATGGTTCTTGGGATAATTATATGTCAACATAACTCATAAGTCATGATGACTAACTTATGAGTTCATATAAGTAGCTCTAATAAAATAATAATAATAATTGTATAAATGAGAGTGTTCATTAATCCAAGTGGAAACTTGGATTAACAGCTGAGCGTTCTGCTGGGATTTAAGAACAGACAGTGTGCCAGAGAGTCTTTTGGAGTGAGTGGGGAATATTCTAAGTCAGCGTTTCTCAACGGGGGCGGTACCGGCACCCGAAGGGCGTTCAGAGGATGGTAGGGGGCGCTGGCGGAAATTTTTACAAAAGGGAGGCGCTGGGATTCCTTTGGGGGATGTTTGCTTGAAGGTAAACATTACACCTTAAATGCACAACAATACCAGTTTAGACTTTGAGCAACTTGCTGAAACTGTATTGTGTAACATTAAGTTGGCTGCAACTGTATGGATGGCATAACAGCTCTTCTTCTCTTCAGTGTTTGTAGCTTCTTGGCGCAGCTTCGCGGTGCAGCTACTGGTAGCTTCACCACATCACTTCAGCGTTACACCGGATGATGACGTTGCTGTGATTCACGTGTCTGGTGTCTGATTTTAAAATATTTTATGTTTTATTGAGGATTTTTGTACATATGTTTTGGCAGTTCTGTGATCATGTCAAAGCAGCAACTTATATTAAAAAGTGTTTCATTTCCGTCTGGATGCTGCACATTTTCATGGAAGGACAACAGAAAATCGCTCTTATAAACATGTAATTACTAAAATCACGATACCCTCACTTTATATCCCTCTGAAAAATGAACCCATTTAAATAAAGAAATCCCTCATGGGTGATGCCACGACAGAGAGCGTTCATTTTATAGCGTTAACACCGGAGCTGTAAGTGGTCCGGTGTGAAGCGGGTGTGATAGAACAACACAGCACTTTTAAATTTCAATAATCAGAATACCGAAATTGTTTTTGTTGTTTTAAAAGGTTTATGTCAGTCTGCCTTTTCCCCATCGATACGTTTCCCGACCGCCCTGCACCTTAGTGGGTTAAAAAAAAAAAAAAAAAAAAAATCAGAACAACTGTCAA
>NW_015115877.1:48794-53720 GCF_001443285.1 Poecilia latipinna
TACACCGGATGATGACGTTGCTGTGATTCACGTGTCTGGTGTCTGATTTTAAAATATTTTATGTTTTATTGAGGATTTTTGTACATATGTTTTGTCAGTGCTGTGATCATGTCAAAGCTGCAACTTATGTTAAAAAGTGTTTTAATATTCGTCTGAATGCTGCACATTTCCATGGAAGGACAATGGAATATTGCTCTTATAAACATGTAATGACTAAAATCATTACATGTGTATCCCTCTGAAAAATGAACCCATTTAAATAATAATTAAAAAATCCTTCCATGGGTGGATGTCACGATAGACAGCGTTCATTTTATAGAGTTAATATCGGCGCTGTAAGTGGTTGGGTATGATGAAACGGTAGTGTCACAGCACTTTTGAATTTCAATAATCAGAATATATTGGGATTTTTTCAGTTGTTTTAAAAAACTTACATGAATCTGCTTTTTTCCATCGATATGCTTCCCAACCGCTCCGCACCGGAGGGGGGGTAAAAAAATAAATAAATAAATAAATAAATAAATAAATAAATAAATAAAAACGACGCATACGTTGTGCAAACCTCAGAAACAGGAGAACCAGAACATAGAACGAAGCGACAAACTAGATGTGAATCAGGGCATAAAAACCGACACTGAATCCAACGCTGAACAGTGAAAAGTTAATATGATTGTCAAATCGGGTGAAACACATGATGATTAAGCGACGCAGCAGGTGATGAGTGAAGATTACTGGTGGTGAGCGTCAATAAAAAAAGAGATAAAATAAAACTAGCAACAGGAAAGAAACTAAAGAGAACATAACAATAAACCAAGAGAGGATAATACTAATCAGAGAAAACTGAATGAAAATGCATGAAGAACAAAATGTAAAAATAAACTACGAAACTAAATTAAATACAGAGAAATAAACTTGTAAGGCAAGACCTCTCGAGCAATAATTAATACAGAGAACTGTACGGCAAGAACAAACTTTTTTCAGATAAAAGGTTTTTCAAATAAAAGGTAAAATAATATTAAGGTATATTATATTGGAATATTTTTTCCACTCTGATTGGCTGCTGTTAGGCTTACTGATTTTAAGTTGAACGTCCATTGCATTTTTCGTAGATGCCTGTAAAAATAATTTCTATTCACGTGGCTTTTTTGTTCTCTGGGACATTATTTTTGATGATATATAACCATAAAAATCAAAACAATCACTATAAATTACAATAGTGATAGTAATATTCACAATAAAATAATATTCAGTGCAAAGTAGAATTCAATTTCTTATATGGGGGGCAGTAAGGGACCTAGACAATGGATAGGGGGGCGTTGGCCCAAAAAAGGCTGAGAAACACTCGGTGGCTGATTATGATCGGCCACTGAACAATTTCCGTGAAAACGTGTATTGTGTATTGGTTATTGCGGATCACGGTCTCTTGTTGCCGATCACCAGTATCTCATTCGCAGCTTGCGTGTGCAGCTGTCTCCTTTCCTTCACACTGCGCAGCAGTAAATCCTAAGCAACGTGGTTTGGAACTATAACGCTGAGAGTGAACGGGGAAGTTTGCGTGTTGCGGTGGAAATTTACCTCGGGAGTGAAGCACGTCAAAATGCATCAACACAACAAATCTAATGTGACATTTAAAAAACAAACACTTGACGGAGTTTGGCTATACATCGAGGGTCAATGCAGGAAAAAAGGACAACTGGAGCGGCCAGTAAAGCAGCGCACAACTACCAACACTCACCCGGATTAGCATCACGGTCAGAAAGTTAAACAAATTACCTGAAAAGTAAATATTTTAGATATGTATTAAAACTTTCGCTGTCCTAACACAAGACAGATAATTTTTAAAAATAATCGATCTCCTCTGCCTCCTCCTGTGTTCTGCAGAATTACTTAGCTCAGTCAGAAACAACCAATCAGAAGCAGCATTAATCAGCTAGCCATGCTATCAGGATTGTTTATTTTGATGCAGCCTGCGATTGACTTTGAATGAATGTTTCCTTTTTTATTTTACATTATTTGATATAGGCATATTTATTTGACTCATGTATAATTTATGGTACTGAGAGCCTTACTATTAAGTATTATTTTTCTGATAGCAGGTTTTTCAGTTATCCTTTCACACCTTTCACAGTTATCCTTTAATACAGAATAGCTGCTGTATTATATCTGCAAGTATTTTGCATGTTTTAAGCCTAAATTAGGTGAATTTATTGCCAGATCATTTATTTATTTTGTCAGATCACACAGTAGCATTTATACCTAAAGCAAAAAACAATTAACAGTCAATCTAGGTGATCGGCAGATATCGGCCTCATTGGTGATCGGTATTGGAATCGGCAGCAGAAAACCTGATCGGAGCATCCCTAATACAGGGTTTCCCCCAGAAAACTTGCAAAGCCCAGTGGTCAGGGCGCCGAGGCGGTCCACCGGTGGTCCACCATGTTTTTTGTATTAAAAGCTGTTAAGTAGACAGAAAATGTAAATATATTACTGGGTAGTTATATGTTACAGGAAAACATTGCCAGTGAGACCGACAGCTAGTCTTAAAAACAACAAATCAAAACATACAATTAAAATGAATATCAATTATTAGCACTTCTATTTAATCCAAATTAAGTAAGCAGCTTCATCAGGCCCCTCAGGACTTCAGGGGCCCATAAATGTTAATATTTTAACACAGACCACAGATATATAAATGTAACATTTGTTTATTGAGATTATCAATGTTGCTGAATTTGATTCAGTGATTTCAGCATACATAAATTAAAAGATTTTAAACTCTTTAATCCAGTGTTTCTCAACCTTTTTCGGGCCAGCGCCCCCCTAGCCTTTATCCAGGTCCCTCACCGCCCCCACCAAAGAATTTGTAGGCTACTTTGCACTGACTATTATTTTATTATTAATATTACTGTCACTATTGTAGATGTTTTGATTTTCATGTTTGTTTCTGTATTTGTCATCAAAAATAATTTCCCAGAGAACAAAAAAGCCATGGGAATAGAAATTATTTTCACAGCTGTCTACGAAAAATGCAATGAACATTCAACTTAAAATTGGTAGGCCTAACAGCAGCCAATCAGAGTGGAAAAAATATTCTTGCCATTTTCTAGTTGTTAAATTATGGAGTGAAAATAGTCTCAAAATATCTGTGCGTTTGTAAAAAGATTTGTGTGTGTGTGTAAAATGATTTGTGCGTGTGTAAAAAGATTTGTGTGTGTGTAAAAATATCTGTACGTGTGTAATACTGGATTTGTAAACCTTAAAAATAAAATAAACCTTCTCCTACGCCTATACATGTTGAAAAAGTACACACAAATCACCTGGTACGCACACACAAAACTGCATTTACACACGGATCCGGTTACGAGTGCACAACTATTTTTGAGACTCATTTCACGCTTCGGGGAAGCTCCCAGATTTGTGTGTAGATGGTGCGTTTACATGCTAGTAAAAGCTGGGACATCTGAGTTTTGCTTTAAGTCTAGTGTTTTTATCCTCTGACGTTTCTCACTGTGCTTGTGCCGAAGTGGCAAATGCTTTAGTTCGTGGAAAACGGAATAACTCAGCACTTCCTTATAATATCCTAAAATTATTTACAGACATATTGTGCATATTTGAGCAGTACAGGAGACTAAGTGGTCTGAAAAAGGACCACTGGGTGGCGGAATGGTTCGCTGGCCAGAAAAATAGCCAGGCAAACCCAGAAGCAAGACGGAGCGTCCCGGTGGTCTGTCCTCTGAAGTAAGTAGGAGCTAAACCTGCAGGTTTTGCTCTCCAATTATAATGACACATGGAGTAATTATAAATGATTTCAGGTTATGTTTTATATGTCTGATATTTTGGTACTCTGGCCTCCTCATGTTTCTGTTAGTGGGAGCTAAAGTTTATGTCAGCTATGCTACGTTAGCTGTTGGGAGCCAAGCGTGAATTTTTACTGTCACACAGTTTGATCGTCCATCTTCAGTCTTAACTTTCACCCAGGTTGATTAAGTTTTATGATGCCGAAGTCGACAAGCATCTTCAGGAGATTATGGCAGTTATAGATGTTGGTCACCATCACTGAAACTGTATTTTGTTGCTTCAGCAGTAATGAAGGTAGATCTGGACCTGCAGGAACATCATCTGCAGCTAGACTTTATTCACCATAACAAACTGAAAGGTACTTCATTTATGTTGACTTTTCAACATACTTAAGGATTTAGTCTAATGTTCACACATAGGCCTGTCAGAATAATCAATAAATCAGATGATAAATTAAAACAAACTCAATCATTTTCATTGGCATAATTTATTGTTTCTCTTTTTTTCTCTCTTTATACCAAAAACTGGATAATAAAAGTCTTCAGTTTGGTACTTTGGTCTCAGTTAGACCTTATTTTGAAAAAGATTTTTGTTTAAAAAGACTTCAAAATTCATTCGTTTTATTTATTCTGGATATTAAAAATGTCTTCCAGTTCCAGTGTTAAATGTTCATTAGAATTTAAAGTTTAATGACCTTTGAGAATGTGTTCTTGCATTATTATTTCATCATTGCCATTATATAACTTAAACATGGCCTCAAAAGAACTATATTATTGTTTGTTGAGAACTTTGGAACAACTTATACAGTAAAATGTTTCATGGTAACAGACCTATTCACACATCCTCCAGAATCTTCAGATTAAACTGTGTTTGTGTCTGGACCCCATTTCATCGGCCCTTAAACAAATATATACCTCGTCTGCAAACCAGGACAAACCTGCTGTTCCTGTTCGTCTTCATTTCAAGTTGATTAATGTAGATGGTAAAATGTATTCAGATGGTTTAGATTTTCACAAGCAGTAAATTTATTTCTCGATTGATATTATGACACAATTGAGAGCTAATAAAGACATACATAAGAAAATAAATATTTTATGCATTTATTTAAAGCACCACTGCAAAAATAGC
>NW_015115877.1:58077-58854 GCF_001443285.1 Poecilia latipinna
AGTCAAATAATACCAGACCCGATCCATCTACACGTTTCATCCTGTGTAGAGATAAATATAAAATGTTATTTATACACAGAAAGTCAATAAACTAGAATCGAAAGGCAATTTATTTCACTTAATTATATTCACTTAGTGAATAAAGTAAAAGGCAAATCAGAATATCTCACAAACTATAGATACAAATATCAGTCAGCAACTTGTCTTAGAAATGTGATTGGAACCTTTTGGGCAAAACAGATACTGTAAGAATCACACAGAGATCATTTTCTATGGATTAAAGATTCAAACTGTGCAGAATAAGACAATAAAAATACATGGACTTAGCTCCCGACAGCTAAAGTAGCATAGCTGACATAAACATTAGCTCCTGCTAACAGAAACATGAGGAGGGCAGAGTATCAAAATACCAGACATATAAAACGTAACCTGAAATCATTTATAATTACTCCATGTGTCATTATAATCGGAGAGCAAAGCCTGCAGGTTTAGCTCCTACTTACTTCAGAGGACAGATCACCGGGACGCTCCGTCTTGCTTCTGGGTTTGCCTGGCTATTTTTCTGGCCAGCGAACCATTCCGCCACCCAGTGGTCCTTTTTCAGACCACTTAGTCTCCTGTACCACTCAAAAATGCGCAATATGTCTGTAAATAATTTTAGGATATTAAAAGGAAGTGCTGAGATATTCTGTTTTCCACGAACTAAAATATTTGCCACTTTGGCACAAGCACAGTGAGAAACGTCAGAGGATAAAAACACTAAACTCAGAGCAAAAC
>NW_015115878.1:0-4806 GCF_001443285.1 Poecilia latipinna
CCCACTTTTTGCACCACTGCCCGGTTGGTCGGAGTGTCAGTGGTTAACGACCCAGCGCTTAACATTCATCATGCAGGTTCAGCCCAGTGAGGAGCTTTCGTGCTCGTAATCTCGTAGTCACGCATCACTCTGGGTTTATATTGTTTTATTATTTTTTTAAGTATTATTTTAAAGGTTATATGATGCAACAAATCACATCAAATACTTTGTCCACGTAGCCAGGGTTAATGCGCACGGCCGCGCAGAGATCTGAAAAACTCATCCCATAAACTCAAGCAACCAAAACAGTTTCTGTAGCCCTTATTAAAAACTCAGACACAAAATGGAAGAGTTACTAAAGCCACATTAGCAGCATTATATTGTTACGCATCTCTGCGTGAGTGCAGTGGATTTAACTCATGCAGGGCCGGTCCAACGCTGTATGAGGCCTTGAGCAGAATTTGTCTTATGAGCCCCTCTTAGTGCTAAAAACATCAGCACCTTTTACAGCTTCTGTGTTAGATTTAGTGAAATCTGGGAGCGGGGGAGTAGTTTAATTGGTCAACCTTAAAAGCAATAAGTTAATTAATTTGTGTTTGTGAACAAACAGAGCTCAAATTCAAAGATTAAACTCACAGCATCAGATTGTTGCTGTGGTAACAAAACAGTCTACCTATGAAGATTGTCCTTTCAACTTCTACAGAGTAAACTTGTTAGCTCCTTAAAATCTTACATTTAAATGTTAATTTAAAATATTTTCATTTATGTATGCTGAAACCATTAAATCAAATTTAGCAGCATTGATAACCTCAATAAACAAATGTTACATTTATTTACCTGTGGTCTGTGTTAAAATATTAGCCCGGGGCCCTTGAAGCCCCGGGGTGCCTTAGTTGTATTTTTTGAATTGTTCTTTTTAAGATTAGTTGCAGGTTTAGATTGCATTTCTCTGGCAATATTTTCCTGTAACATATAGTAATATTTTTACTCTTCCTGTCTACTTAACATCTTTTAATACAAAAACATGGTGGACGCGTCAGCGCCCTGATCACCGGGCTCAGCAAGTTTTCTGGGGGAAGCCCTGTCATATTTCATCCTTTTGGTGGTAAATGAACTCACTGCTGAACTGTTTTCCTCATTGAGATCTTTAACAGTAAAATATGTGGACTCCCATTTTCTAATACCAGTTTCAGTTAATCCCCTTTCTCAGCACAGGGTGAACATTAGCACAGTGTTGACTCTAAGAAAACTTGGAGTTTGACTTGAGATTAAAAGCAAGTTTTTATGATTTTGTGGAAGCACTACTCAACACTGAACCTTCTGCTTGTAGGTGCATCTACACGCTGTATGTCATGAGTGACAGCTACCTGGGCCTGGACCAGCAATATGACATCCACCTGAATGTAACCCCCACCAGCATCGCAGCGCAGGTCAACACAGAAGTAGTGGATTCCCTCAACTAAGGAGCAGCAATAGGGAAACCTTTAGTCTACTCTGGCACAGCAGCAGTTCAGCTCTATCGTTGGTGTGCTGAGTCGCACTCACACTGACATGTCATTATAACATGTTAAGGTTTCCTGGAACTCAACCTTTGGAAGCTCAAAGACCTGTTGCTCACATTAGCATCAGACCAAGTGAGGCTTGTTTCTTGGAATATGGAACATTACAGAATGTTATCAGTTTGTTTATTCCCCTGTTCAAGTACATATACTCCAACTTTGAAGACTTTAACTAACTGCAGCAAATTGGAAGTTTAGCAAATATTCTATGTATAGTTTATTGGATGACAATGAATAAAAAAATCTTGATTTAAATTTAAAAACAGAAATCCAAACCCCAAACAGCTGTACACAGACTGGTTCAAGACAGAGATAAAAATGTAAGGTAAAGAACATTTTCTAAAGATTCTATGTTTTTTGGTGAGGGTGGGGGACCTGGACATGTTTAAGATAGAAAGTTAAGTTTACAACCTTTAATTTATATCCGAGTATAAATGAAACATTTGTTGCAGCAGGTCAAACTGAGTTTAAACTGCTGCAGTAGATTTAAAGTACAAATCTGTAAAATAGCAGGTAAGTTCCCCAGCAGCTTATCTACAGAACTGACCTGTCTTCTTCTCATCAACAACTCATTCAAAGTTACACCTGAGTCATCAAACAAAACAAACATGGCAGAAATCTATCTGTATTGAATATAGCATTGTGCAACAAGTTGATTTTATGCCCTGGAATTATTTGAAAATAAAATTTCACTTTGAGATGACATCCTTGTTTTGCATTTATGTTCCCCACTGTATACTGAAGCACCATTTTTGATTTGGATTGACTGCCTCCGGCCTCCGTAATCTGGCTTGAGAAGGAGTTTGAATCTCTGATTTGGTGGCAGCAGATTCTCAAAAGTTCCATCTTTCGGCATTAAATCAAATTTATCAGCATAGATCATCTCAATAAACAAATATTACATTTATTTAGCTGTGGTCTGTTTTAAAATATTAGCATTTATGGGGACCCTGAAGCCCCGGGGTGCCTTAATTATATTTTTTGAATTGTTGAGCAGAGCAACACATCTTTACAGCCACATATAGAACCAACATTTTCTACAACTCTTCATATATTTGTGGAGATTTTATGTGTCAGTATATGCTTCCTATGTTACATGAACATTTCTGTCTTAGTTTTGTTCAGTTTGACTGCTTTTCAGTGATCTTGCATTTTGTTGTTTTTTTCTCCATGGCTCCAAAATTAGAATAACCTATCTAGAGATTCTGGGATATTTTGATGGTGAAAGAATTTACCAAGAAACATGAAACCCAAATATTGAAACTGGAGATAAATGTTTCAGCTAAGTTCTTTCAAACTTAGTATGCATGTCAGGCATTTGTTTGGTTTAATTTTTCTTTTTTGTACCTATCTGTGCTGCTGGAAAGTTTTATTGACCTTAAATGGGGAAAACATGGATTAAGCAGCAGAGGTTAGTATGTGAGGTATGGGATGTAAACACACATGTATAGGTGTGTGTTTAGAAGTATATGTATACATATGTCTACATATGCATAGAGGGAAGGCTGTTCCCCACAGTTATCTGTGTAGTATTAACCACCCTCTCCAGATGTGGATTTTTTTTTTAGTTTAGTATTACAAAATGTTTCCTCTCCATGTGTCTGGAAATGAAACATTTATCTCTAATTTAATCAAATACCCAACCTGAGACGAACCAAATATTTTTGGGAATAATAGTGTAGGGCAGTGATTCACAACTGGGGGGACCAAGTGGTACATTACAGGGGTATGAGGAAATATTTTATATTTTATTTCACAGATTATGGGTATAAATCATTTGTCAGACACATGCACTTTGCCTCCTTAAAATAATAAAGCTGTGGGGTGACATGCTGTATCTCACTTAAAAAAGCAACAACAACAAAAATAAAAAGACGAGCAGAAATTTACATGTGGAAAAGACAAAAGCATGGGTATCAGTGCTGATCAACTGAAAAATGACACTTTTCAGTTGAACGAGAGAAGGAGAGAGAGAGAAGACACACAGAGGTCACAAGACAAAAATGCACCAAAGCATTTCCAGCTGGTTTCTAAGCTCAAGTGGTCAAACTGGTTAAAACACATGTCCAAACTCGGCACGAATTTCAGCCAGTATTTTTAGGACACCGAAGAAAAGTCAGAAAGACTGGATTTGGTGAGACCCCATCAGACTGACTGAGAGCAAGAGCAACCTTCCTGCAAGGCTGCAGGAGCATCTGATAGACTTATTCTATTCCAGCTTTTAAATCATTTTAAATACAACACAGTTGACCAAAGTGATGTACACCACATTCAGAAATAATAAATAATAAAATAATTAACTGTAAAAACCAATACTTCATGCTGAGTTAAAAGTCAGTGAGAAAAAAATAAGCTTTAAGAGAAGACTTGAACACAAGAAGAGACTCGGTTTGATATGCAGAGTTAAACCGATCCACAGTTTTGGTGCAGCCACAGAGAATGAGCGATCACTTCTCAAAGTCCTCTTCGATTTCAGAACAACTAACAACTCATCTGCTGACCTGAGAGAGTGGGGGAATATACGGCTGAAGCAGGTAAGAGAGTGTTCTTTTTAAATTATGTTTCATTTAAAAACAGACAAATTTTAAAATCTATCCTAAAATGTACTGGAAGTCAGTGAAGAGATGCTTAAACAGGAGTAATGTACCCTCGCTTCCTAGTACTGATTAAAAGCCGAGGAGCAGCATTAGAAACCAGCTGGAGTCTAGAAAGTGACTTCTGACATAAAGTTCATTACAAGTCTAAACAAATAGTGTGGAAAAAAATAACATTTCAAAGAAATGCGAAACAAAAATTGGTTTTACTTTGGCTACTTGTCTCAGATTAAAAAAAAGCTGTATTTGACAACCTAGCTATAATCCAGCCTTACACTGAGGTTTGTTGCAATAGGTGTCACACACTGATTTAAAGAGGTCAGTTCAACATGAGGTTTTCAGCTGCTGCTGACACAACCTCTCTCCTTTTGTCATTAAAATGCAAAATATTACCTGTAATATTTTTTGCATCTTATAGTTTGATTGTGCCCTGAAAATGGCATTTGTTGGTAATCAGGGGTGAAAGTAGGCGGGTACAGTCAGGTACTGCTTACCCCTAAGATTTAGCGGGGGTTCGCAGTACCTGCAAGAGAGGGGAGCGACTGTCTGCTGAAAAAATCAGTGGGTTCACTGTGCAGCTGTGACTGATTAATTTTTCAAGAACAATCTAAAACACAATCAGTTAATAAATCGCTTTTTTCCCCATTTCATATTGTTTCTGAACTGTTCGTGCT
>NW_015115878.1:9201-9942 GCF_001443285.1 Poecilia latipinna
AGCACGAACAGTTCAGAAACAATATGAAATGGGGAAAAAAGCGATTTATTAACTGATTGTGTTTTAGATTGTTCTTGAAAAATTAATCAGTCACAGCTGCACAGTGAACCCACTGATTTTTTCAGCAGACAGTCGCTCCCCTCTCTTGCAGGTACTGCGAACCCCCGCTAAATCTTAGGGGTAAGCAGTACCTGACTGTACCCGCCTACTTTCACCCCTGTTGGTAATGCATTGACTGAGTTTTGGTGTGATGTTGGAGAATAAATATTCTGAACCAGGAAATATACACCGATTCTTACATTATAGATCTACCAATATGCTTGTGGCGACTCTCTCAACTTTGACCTTCTCATCAAAACCTAGCAAAGGAACAGACTTGATGTGGAGAACAGCCTGGAAGCAGCTGTTCCCACACTGGGCCCTGATCTATCAGAACTTATCAAAAACAGGTGAGTTGGGGCGTGTCATTAAAGCAGGGGTTCTCAAGGCAAATCCTCGAGAGCTACCATCCTACAACTTTCAGATGCTTCCCTGCTCTAACACACCTGAATCAAATGAATGGCTCGTTACCAGGTCTGTTCAGAGCTGGACCCGGTCTGTTGGAGTAAGGATGCATCTAAAAGTTGCAGGACGGCTCTGGAGAACTGGAGTTGAGCACCTCTGCATTAAAGCTTAGCTGAGTGATGAAAACGAAGTAAAACTGCTGTAGTCATTTTGTTGCTCCACTTTTTTCTTAAACCT
>NW_015115878.1:13304-17834 GCF_001443285.1 Poecilia latipinna
TAATTTGAGTTGAAAATAAATTGTCTGACAATTAAATGTTCAGGGGAAGCAGATTAAATTAAATAATTTTAATTTAATTCTACTTTTGGAAAATCAACACATTTGACTGATGGGATACAAATTGGATCAGGTGGCACAAAAGTCAAAGAAGGTTGGGAACTGGTGTAGGGCTGGTTTTAATCTGGCCCCCTACCACTCAGTAGGGCCTGTCTTTATAAATAAGCTGTAACCAAATCTAACTAAATCACAATAATAATTGTAAACATTTTGTTATTTTTATTTCCCCGTTTTTATTTTTATTCGGTTAAGGAATTGTCGTTCAGTGGCTGCGTACTTGTCCGTCCTAAGTGCACAGAGAATTAATTTGTGCACTGGAGTTTTTTTCTTCAGTCATTTGTTTCCCAGTATGCGACATGATTACTATATATATGAGAAACTGAAATTACTTTTGAAGCTGAACCTCCAGCGATCTGGGTGATTTTGTTCCAAATAAAGCTGGAGCACATTACCGAGATTCTCCGACACTCAAACGCACACACAGGTGCGTGCGAGCGCGAAGAGAGCGACGACGTTGTGAGAATATTAACACTACCATCGTTCTTTTTGCATTGGAAAAGAAAAGTTTTCTAAAATATATGGCTAATTTACAGTTAATTTTTAAGGTAATATATTGAAAACGATATATATATATATACACACACACACATATAACAAAAAACCTTGTGTGAACTAGATATAGTATAACTGTTACTGCTGGAAGCAGTTTATAAAGAATGTTTTATAGATAATGTGTGTATTTAAAAAAACAACTCTTGAGACAGATATATCAGATAACTTCTTTAAGAAGTGAACTAGCGTCAATAATCATAGTCGCTAGTTCACGAAATAATGGTCAAAATGTTGAGTGCCCTAAAGAAATAAACGTGACTGAAAATAAATGAACTGTATTTTTTTTAAAAGTAAGAGAACCAAGTGGCCAATTTCGGTTTTCACTTTTTCACCTTGAACCACGAGGTGTTTTAAAGAATAACCAATAGACAATCGCTGAGCGTAAGCAATTGTCCAATACCATCTATGTTGTTTTCAGAGGGCGTGTCTCCCACTGTCTCAAAAGAAACTGTAGCTGCGCTTCTGATCACAGAATCCTACCAGGAGCTTTGTGCTAGATGGAGGTTGCGTGCGGACTCCAACGGCTCCAGCAGGCCCTCCAGTAGAAGCTAGCCATAAAGTCTGCATTGAGGTAAGGAAAATATTTTCACTGTAGTCTGGGATATTATTCAATTCAGTCGGCCGTTAGGTTGTAATCTCATGCTTACCTCTATTTCAGTTGCGGCTCAATGTGTTTATGTTCTTGTATTAAGATAGCCGGAAAACACATTTAATTTGTTAATGAATTTTATTTATTTATTTTTTCTTCTTTTTTTTCTTCCTCCTGTAGGCATTTTCCTCAGTTGTTCATGCAAGTTTCGCACCAGGTGTGATGGATCTCAGTGTGCGTTGAGTTCTTCGGTGTCACCAAATAATGAATAATCCCTCAATAGAAGGGACGTAAGAAGTACTTTGGTCTCATGGGTCGTGAACTATCAGGAACACCTGTAAACGTAAAGAGAGCTCCGCGCGCCGTCTGCTGTGGGGTTTAGGCCGAGAACGGGGGAGATATCGCTTCCAGAGCAGGACATGGGTAAGCGCAAATCGACTTAGAAGGGAGAGGGCCGCACCGGACCGGAACACACCGCCAACATGAAGGAAAAATCCAAAAATGCGGCCCGGACGCGTCGGGAGAAGGAAAACAGTGAGTTTTACGAACTGGCCAAGCTGCTGCCGCTTCCTTCTGCCATCACCTCCCAACTGGATAAAGCCTCAATCATCCGCCTGACAACCAGCTACCTGAAGATGAGAACCGTGTTTCCTGAGGGTAAGAGGCCTGGCTGCGATACTTCCACGCAAAACACCACAGAGCAAACAAAAGTGGCCATTATCCAAATAAATATTTCTTCCCATTATGCAACTATTGCTACTGTTTTTAGTACACCAGTACAAAACTTTGTAAAATATATTTTATTGGACAGTATACCTTCAAACCTCAGAATTGGAGCTCATTACCAAAGATAAATCGTTAAAAGAGTGGAAGCATGCTAAAAGTTGACAAAGCTCCTAAAAGGTGGTCAGTTATTATATATATATATAAATATGTGTGTGTGTGTGTGGGGGGGGGGGGGGGGGGGGGGGAGTAGGGCCCCAATCACTAAGCCGATCAGAAAAAATAAGAAATGAGCCCCCGTCCTGCGTGACGTTCATGGGGCCATTGATATTATGTGATCTACACGTGTGATCCATGAACACATAGAGCCTTGTAGCAATGAAATTGTCGATAATGAACCAAGAAGATGAACACAAAGAAAACCTTGGCATGATAGCGGCACTATATAGCCCTTTATGTTGAAATATAAAGATTGGCTTCTGCAGGAAATGTGCGTTCTATTGATTGGCAAAATTATTAGAGGTAATCTGATGTTATGATCCTGGAGCATAGTGCATGTCTATCTGGACTATAGTTGTTTAAACATGCTGATGAGGGTAATCTTACCCTTCTGTTATTTGGAGCTACCCCATTACAGTCATGCTGTGTACTGCTGCAGAACAAGCTTGTTCTGCAGGGTTAAACAATGCAGTAAAAATGCAGTGAGGGATTCGAGTCCCTCACTGCATTTTTTGTGTGCTGCTGCTTGTTGTGTGGCAGCGCTGGGCTACTTGCACAGCTTTCAATAGTTAGCCCTCAGTCCTTCGTTAAATGAGCTCTACTGTTTTAAAGTGGTGCGCAGCTCTCACACCATCTCACTTCCCAGTCTAACTTGCACAACGGTACAGAAAAAAAAGGCAGAAACATAATTTAAATGCCCTTAATGAACTTTGTTAGCTTGTTTTAAGAGGTGTCGCTGTTAAATTAGTCTACAGCCACCCATGTTTGGTTGACCGAGTTCGTCTAAATTCATACGGTTAAAAATAATGAATGCATTTATTGTTCTTGTTCATTTGTTGTTAATTTTTTTACTTACACAACTGTTTGATTAGGTGAAAGTCAATTAAAAAGTAAAATGATACATACAAATAAGTGAGTAAATAAATAAATAATCAAGTCATTATTTCAGAAAGAGAAATTATTTCTTCATCGTTGATCTTAATAGCATTTAGGTGAGGTTTCTTTCTTGAAACTTTTCTAGTAAAGGCTTAAAGTGGAAGAATGTTTTCTCCTCCATTTCACCATGAAATCGTCCATATCCAGAGTGATTTTCTGCTTCTCATACTGCTGCTACCATCTGACAGGCGGCTGCTTGGAGCGCTTATTCATCCCATGTGCGGACCCTGACATTTATTTTGCCATAAGTTCATAATTATGTTATTAATATTGTTATATAATGTTATTGTGTAGCATGCCATTTCTTATTTTAAAGTATTTGCGTGTATTTGCGTCTCTTGAAACAAAAATATTAAATATAATGTTGATACGCTATATTCTTCCTCCCTCCTTTTTCTAGAGTCTTGCATTTTGTTGGGTTGATTTATTTATTTGTTTATTTATTGATTTGTAGATTTATGTTAGTAGTTGTGAAGCTACGCCAATTTTATTCAGTCATTTTTAACTTTGTTTTTTTTTTTGTTTGTTTGGTTTTTTTTGTACCTAAATCATTGATAGCGTCAAACACCATCCTTAGAAGAGCTTTAGTGTCAACAGATTATTCTTATAATGCCTATAATGTGTTGATGAATTCAGGTGAGTCCACAAATGAGCCTAACTGTTTAAGCATTTTTTTAACTCCTTTGCAGCAAGTCAGAAATTATTTCTAGTCTTGAGTTTTGTTATTATTATTATTATTATTATTATTATTATTATTATTATTATTATTATTATTATTATTATTATTATGCTACTGAGCTGCTTTATAAAGACTTTATTATTTATTTCTCTTTCAAGTGTTGTTTCTCCCGCTCTCTGTGTGTGTTTAGTCGGTGCTAGTTTTTATTATTATTATTATTATTATTATTATTATTATTATTATTATTATTATTATTATTTTATTATTTATTTATTTATTTTGCTGGATTATTCTCCAAGCCTTCAGTACATTCTAGCTGGTACACGGCGTGCAGTGGAGCACTGTGTCCGGGGCACGCAGCTTGTTTACTCTGCAGATCGGGATTTACATCTCAATGCGCAGCGCTGCAGCGCATTCACTTTCCAGGCCTTACTTCATCTGAGATCTGTTTCGTTTCAGAAAACGTAATTGTTGCGTGTTTAGATTCATACATATATAAAAACAAAGCTAGTTGAAAGACAATCAGGCTGACTTTACTCCTGCAGGCTTTCTTGACTTCACTGTAAATTTCACATGGGTTTGCAGTGCTGCAGTTCCGGATTATACAGTATTTACCGTATATTATACAGTATTTGTATAATCAGCGACTCACAGAACTGTAGGTCCCATTTAACTATTTATTTTGCCACCATAACATACAGTTTGATTTCTGATA
>NW_015115878.1:22795-33267 GCF_001443285.1 Poecilia latipinna
TAGTTGCTGCAGAAACTATCAGTGTCTTATTTGTTTTCAAAAAGACAAAGAAGACACCTTCTTTTTGTCCACTCATAGAGATTTCTCTCCTGTGTGTTTTAGTAACTATTCTTGTATGTTGTATCTTTGCAGGCCTTGGGGAGTCCTGGGGTCATGTGAGCCGCAGCTCTCTGGATGGTGTCAGCCTGGAATTAGGCTCCCATCTTTTACAGGTACTGCCTGAAGGCTTCACTTGTAGTACATTGAAAGAATATTATTATTATTATTATTATTATTATTATTATTATTATTATTGTTGATGTTGTTAAGCCAAGCTGGATGGACTGTGTGTATGGAGGGGGGCTTGGTAGCTGTCACCATCTGCCTCCTGCTGCCTTCATTCTCCTTGCTTTGAGAGTGAAATGAGTTGAACACATTCCTGGTCACGGACACATCATGCATGTCCTGCACCCCCCTCACAACAGCAGCAACACAATGGAATACATCTGCAGGGCTCCAGGCTAACAAAAAGGAGAAACTAAAAATAAAGATTGTCTGGTACTGATTTGTCAATAATACATTCTCACCATAAACATTAAAACAAACTTCACTGCTAGAAGGAGAGGACCTCTGAGTAAGGTGAAGTGAGTACACTGATAGTTATGCAAACAGGCAGTTTGCTAAACAAATAGTTATTAAGAATGGTGCAATGGATTTTCATGACAAACTATTTTCTATTAACTATTTTAGCATGTAACTAACACTGACATGGAATAACTCTGAAAGTTACCAACTGTACAACCTCTGCCTTAATACAAAAATAATCACATCAGAAACATGACATAAATTAATCAGTTTGAAATGATATTGCAATAACAAATTTCCAGGTTAAGGGAACAATCGTTCGTCATATAACTTACATTATTTTAACAATAATTCCAAATAATCTGCAAATAAGACTGACTGAAATACTATGTGCATGGCAATAATACAATGTCAGTACTTCTCACTGACCAATTTTAACTTGAGAATTTAAATGTATGCAGTATAAACCTGCATAAAAATCTGCAGACAGGCAGTGAAAATAAAACTTTACTCATCAGGCTGACTCTAGCTCTGAAAAAAAGTAAATCTGAGAAGCTGATATTTCTTACAGTTAACTTTATTTTAATAAAATGCATGTTTAACCTTTTTTTGACAAAATATTGAAATTAAAAACCTCATTTTCAAGAGACAGTACAGTTTTTCTATTAACAGTCACAACAACAAAATAAATAGAAAAAAAGAAAAACATTATGAGTGTTACCAAAATATGTGAAAGAAATTAGATTCATCAACAATATTTGGAGCCAAGGGCCTATTGATTTTTACTGGGAAGAACTCAAAAATGATGAGCTAACAACAGGACTCTCAGTCTGATTAATACTGGACATTTAACAACTACTTTTTAGACAGGATTTCTTGAACGTCTAAAAAAATGTAAATTGATCTAACCCATGATCTAAAAATGTAGTGTTAATGTCAGACTTAAAAAGCTGAAGTTGCAAGCTAAGCTGTTACTGAAATGCTTTTCTGTCAGACAGTATTAATTATTTCTTATTTTCTACCAAGTAAAGTCAGTGAGCAATCTATTCTGTTTTGATTATTGGCATACAATTCAAAAGCAGTAATAATAATAATAATAATAATAATAATAATAATAATAATAGGCAGAAAACTATCTTACAATGCTAATGGAAATTAAAACCCCTTTGGTTGAACAAAATTTTCTAAAAATTATTCCATCACTTTTAGTTGAGACCACCTTGCACTGTTTGGTAACACTTTATTTGAAGGGGGGTGAATAAGACTGTCATGACACTGTCATTAACATGACATAACACCTGTCATAAACATGAATTAGCCTTCATGAATATTTATGACTGTTGTCGTAAAGCGTCATTCGGTAAATTATGACACTTTTAATGCAAAGTTGACATTATTCAAAATGTCTTTGTTATGACAACTTGACATTAACCAAGAAATCATTACTGATATAAATTTGTTATAAAAGTATTACTGATTGTACTTTAAAAATTAGGTAACTTTATGTTATTAAAGATAAAGTTTAATCAGTAATGATTTCTTGGTTAATGTCAAGTTGTCATAACAAAGACATTTTGAATGTCAACTTTGTATTAAAAGTGTCATAATTTACCGAATGACGCTTTATGATAACAGTCAAATATTCATGAAGGCTTATTCATGTTCATGACATGTGATATGTCATGTTTATGAAAGTGTCATGTCAGTCTTATTCAACCCCCTTCAAATAAAGTGTTTCCCACTGTTTCAGTGTTTGATGCCTTATTCTTTTGACAGCTGTACTGTTGTAAGTCTTTCTATTGTGACACCTGCTATGAAATTTTAACAATAAATGTGATATTTTATTGATAAAAAGGCACTTGACTTTTTTTCAGGAAAAAAAAATATTAGTCTTGGTCTGATAGTAGTCTTTTTTTTCTTCCAGACATTAGATGGATTCATTTTTGTGGTTGCTCCAGATGGAAAAATAATGTATATCTCAGAGACAGCATCAGTGCACTTGGGTCTATCACAGGTTAGTTTTTAAAAGTCTGTTCTGTTACCCAATGGTCCTTTCACATCCCAGGTCAGAGCTGAATGTTCCCTTAAACAGGTAGAGTTGACAGGAAACAGCATTTATGAATACATTCATCCATCAGACCATGATGAAATGACAGCGGTCCTCACAGTCCACCAACCTTACCATTCCCATTTTATACAAGGTAATCTCTCATGCAACCCTGCAGTTTTGCAAAATGTGAGTCATGAACTTACTGCACAACATGAATAACTTCACAGTTTATACGTCTTTGCAGAGTATGAGATGGAGCACTCCTTCTTCCTAAGAATGAAATGTGTCCTGGCTAAAAGAAATGCTGGTCTCACCTGTGGAGGCTACAAGGTACAACAGTCACACTGCTGAACCACTCATAACGCTGCTTGGTTCTTTGTTCTTTTATGTACCCCACAACCTACAGGATGAGGACACCTGGAGTAAGACAAAGGGATGTATATTAGGCTCCCAAGAGAATATGAAAAATTAAAAAAGCAATATATTGAAACTTAAAATTTGTTATACCATCTTCATTTAGATTTCAAATTGTTGTGAGATGAAAATTTATTTCTTGCAGGAAATGAAACAGACATCTCTCAAGACATGATGAAACAATACTGAAGCAGTGTCAACTTTGAAAAACTAATTTATGTGTTTTAATAGTTACATTTTATTTTAAAAATGTCATGATGGGTGTTATTTATAGCCTTCTCAATAATCAATAGAAAAATCTTTATTGGCATTTCAGCAACCAAACCCTTTTTATAACTCCTTTTATTCCACTGGTAGTTTGATTATCTTATTGGTGATGAGCTTGCAAGGCCTTCCTGACATTTTCCTACTGTGCGCCACAATTATTTAATAGATGCTGGAACACTAATGATAAAAAGCCCACAAACCCTTTATTTGTACAAGCTTATCTATCTTTTTCATTTGCAGTCTGAACATGGTTTAATTTTTTAGCATAAACTAAAAAATTTTCCTAAAAATCCCTTTATTTATATAGCACAAGAACAAGAACAATTACACAAGAATTAGTACAATGTCTAGTTTACTGTAGTAAAAAATACTTTAGTGGCGATCGCTCTGCCAAGGAAATTTAGTTTTGACATACTTCATTATAAAGCATGTCAACACTTTATAATACTTTATAAACCTAACGTCCCCATCATTTTTTTTTTTGCCTCTGAGTCATTTTATTTTGAGTATTGGGCTGAATCCTGAAGCCCAAGGCCCAATATTTCTAAAATACATTTAAAAAACAAAGAGTAAAGAAAAAGACAAAGGATCTACTTTATTTATCATTTAACAGAACACTGAGGCTGTGTAAGTCAAGAGCAGATATTTTGTTTTGGTGCAGCAGTTTTGGTTAAAATTAACATTTGACAAAATGAAGAACTATATTTACATTGTATTTAATTTAGAACAGGATCACCAGTACCGTTTGCATGTATGATTCCACTGCAAAGCGGAATGAGTGGGTCTCCTCTCTGCACTGCTGCATCAAGTTCTCTGTAAGTGTGAGGGGCTCACTGCCACTCTCAACTCTCGTTCTAAGTGCAGTACTTGATAGGTATTTTCTTAACCTACATACAAAAGAACCACAGACAACATTAGTCAGTTTTCAACGAAGCTTTTGCAAAAGAAGACACAGCAAACTACTTCTACAAGCTGCTCACCATGTGTTCTGAAAACCTTCAGTTAGAGCTTGTCTTTTATTAGCAGGGAAGGGAGAGATACAAAGGAAAAGCAAGTTTTGTCTCTGCACATGGGTCATCTAGTCCTTTCTCATGAGGGCGATTTCCCACCAGGACGGGGGAACATTCTGTTGTTAGAGATAATCATGCTACAGAGATATTCTGTAAGTGTGGGTCACAAGTTTCAACATAGCGTTGGTTCGCACATAGTAAAAAGCTAATATCCATCCATCCATCCATCCATCCATCCATCCATCCATCCATCCATCCATCCATCCATCCATCCATCCATCCATCCATCCATCCATTCATTCATTCATTCATTCATTCATTCATTCATTCATTTTCTGCCACTTTTCCGGGATCGGGTCACGGGGGCAGCAGCTTCAGAAGGGAGGCCAAGACTTCCCTCTCCCCGGCCACTTCTTCTAGATCTGCCGGGGGAATCACAAGGCGTTCCCAGGCCAGCAGAGAAACATAGTCTCTCCAGCGTGTCCTGGGTCTTCCCCGGGGCCTCCCCCCAGTGGGACGTGCCTGGAACACCTCACCAGGGAGGCGTCCATCCTAACCAGATGCCCAAGCCACCTCAACTGACTCCTCTCGACGTGGAGGAGCAGCGGCTCTACTCTGAGTCCCTCCCGGATGACCGAGCTTCTCACCCTATCTCTAAGGGAGCTAAAACCTTTAAATGAAAAACAAAATAGTAATGTAAGAGTGATAACACATAATCATTCTAACAGTACTATCAAGGCCTTTTTTTTAATTTAGTTGCCAAAGTCTAAAATAAACCAGAGAAAGCACTCTTTTGAAAAAAGTTGCTAAAAGGATCTGATACAGCAACAGTGCAATTTGCACTGCTGCAAATTGCTGGCAATTTGCAGCAGTGCTTTGCTTCAAGCTGATGCTATATTCTGCTTCGCTTTACGGCCGTCACTACTGCAAATTGCCAGGCACATGTTGTTTCGAGACAGTCTGACTCTGTATCACGTAACTGTATATACTGACTGTTATTCAAGTCAACGTTTATTTATATAGCACTTTTGAAACAGCCTCAGGTGACCAAAGTGCTTCACAACAAACATCAGAAAAATAGAAATAAAATTAAATTTAGTATTATTCCATGTGTGCCTAAAATGAATATGTATCCGATCCCTGATTGGGATTAACACCGGATTCTGAAACCACGTGATCAGGCCAATTTTTGATGACGTTATCAGATTGGGACATCACTAATTAGATTTCAGTTATGTTTAAATATTAGTACAGCACACTTAGAATCTACTCTTTATAATGGCACTGTGCCATAAATGAAAGCCATTGTCAATAATTCAATTATCATTAACAACCTAAATGTATTGTTAATACATTTGATTTAGTTATTATGTAGGTGGATTTGGTATAGTTTTGTACTTCCTGCATAAAAGAAACAAGTGCTGCTGTGTTTGAGTCTAACTTCACGTCTAACTATAGATATTGACAAAAGTGTCATCATTGTTGCTATTGATCAACAAGGATTAACTCTAAGATGCCATTTTATTAATGGTCGATATAAATAAATGAACTGGAATATTGATAAAAACCACAAGCATGCTCTTTTTTTCTTATTCTTCTGAATTAAAGTGCCTGATGTATGATTTTGTGTGTGACTCCTCTGGTCCAGGTGATCCACTGCAGTGGCTACCTGAAGATCCGTCAGTACTGCCTGGACATGTCTCCATTTGACGGCTGCTATCAGAACATCGGTCTGGTGGCCGTTGGTCACTCGTTACCACCCAGTGCTGTAACAGAAATCAAACTGCACTGCAACATGTTCATGTTCAGAGCCAGCCTGGACATGAAACTAATCTTCCTTGACTCACGGTGTGCTCTTTCTTCTATGGTGAAGACAATCTGCCTGTACACACTTGGATACATATTAATGTCAATTATTGTGACTAAAGTATAATATTATTATAATTATTAATACTTTAGTAATTAGTAATTATTATATAACTTGTTGATGTGCTGAACTTACATGAGGACATAAAACTGCAATGTAAAAAGTTTGAAGGTGGTTTAACTAGAAAATGAAGGTCCACCTACTGCCTTGAAAATGCAATTTAAGTCAACAAGAAAATTGCATTGGTTTTAACTCAGAAATTAAAGTTCATGAAGTTGGTTTAACAAGAGGCAAGTTGTCTAAACATTGGTTTTTAAATTCACTAATCTTGAATTGTGAGTTTTAACTTAATGCTGCAAATTAAACCAAATAATTATTTCACAATATGCAAGAAAAAACTGCCCTCACCTGAAAAGCATATATTTCTCTATTATGTTCACTCACAATATCAAGTTAAAATAACTACTTATTTTACTTTAGAATAATTCAAATTCTTGTTTCAAATTGCATGAACAAAATTTCATGAATTTTATTAAACATCACAATGAATTAAGCTCAAAAACATTCAGTGTTAACAGGACATTATCCTTAAGCTTTGGAAACTGTCAGTCGCATTAAAGTAAACATTTGCCTTAATAACACACAAAAGCCAGATCAATGTAACACACTTCCATCTCAATCACGGAGGCACACAAGATACAAAAAACATGCCACTAAGCACACTGGGAAATAGTTCTCACTCCCATCTTTTTCGTCTTTCATTTTTTTAAGTGCTAACCTAAAAACTCTAGTCTATTCAACACTTGGAGGTTTGACAAAATTAATAAAAAGTTAACACAACTTCGTTTACCCTTTATTCTTCAGACTCATACATTTAGGTTCAAAATCTAAAACTCGCTAAATTTATTTGACTTAAAGAGTTGAAGATGGTACACACAACTAAAAGTGGCTCAAATGTTTTACCGTGTGTTATCAGAGCTAAATGGTTTGTCTTTTCAAAAGAAGTAACAGCTCCCTTTAATGTGGGTCATTCCATGTAATGAAAAGCATTCTTGTGTTGTCTTCTTCAGAGTTGCAGAGCTAACAGGCTATGAGCCTCAGGATCTCATAGAGAAGACTCTCTATCATCATGTCCACATCTGTGACTCTTTCCACCTGCGCTATGCACATAATTTGTGTAAGTTAGGATTTTATTCAATTTCTTCTTCTGTAGAGAACAAAATCATTTACAGCTTTAAAATGCTGTTGGATATTACATTACTTTTTATTATACAAGGACATTAAGAAATATATACAATTTTTCATTTAATTGCTGTTTGTTACTAGAAGTAGTTGCTGCGGCACTGCACCAAACTGATTATGAGTGTCATGACTTTGTGTATATGTTTGTGTGTCATTTTCAAACATCTCCAGCCAGTTGAGATTCAGAGAGCAAGTTAATATTGTAGTACTAGTTTTATAGCTCATCTATGTTATCTTTGATTGTCTTCGCCATAAATACCCATCAGATCTAATGTACTTTTATTGTGTGTGTTGATCTTCACCACATGGCTGACTCCTTTCCTTCTCCTTGTAGTATTGGTGAAAGGTCAAGTCACAACAAGATACTACCGTTTCTTGGCCAAACAAGGTGGTTGGGTCTGGGTTCAGAGTTATGCAACTATTGTGCACAACAGCCGCTCATCCCGACCTCACTGCATCGTCAGCGTCAACTATGTCCTTACGTAAGTGTTGTTCCAGCTCCTGGAACCATACTTTTTAATGTCTGTTAGAGTCAATTGTGCTATGTTAAGAAGCTGGTGAGATGTTTCCTCGCAAAAGACTTGGTGAAACACTGAGTTGTTTGAGTTTGATCTTTAAAAAAAAGAGTGTTACTCTTTTTACGTGGAGTGTTGCTTTGAATTCAAACTTGATCTGAAACTTTAGTGTAGAGATGTTTACATTCAACTTGCACTCTCTTCCTGAGGTTTCTTGATGATGCGCATTCCTTCCTGAATAAGAATGGACCAAAGAAACAGCTGGCAGAGCAAGTTCTAAGAGTGAAATTTAAGACTAGGCTTAAAAAGACCTTAAAGTCTTACTTCAATTTCTAAATTAAATATTGAGTACAGTTTTTTAATAAATAAATTAGTCAGATTAGAAACAGAAATGATAAGTTAAAGAAGCAGCTGTTTGTTGATGCATCACTCAGAATGGTTTGCACTTTGATGCAAACATCAAAGTGCAAACAGTGCTAAGTCTGATACAGACTTAGCACTGTATCAGAGTTCTTTCATTGGTATTTTGATTAGGTGTGTTGAAAGTTTCATTTGATGTCTTTAAAAATCATTTAGTTGATTCTTAAAACGGTTAAGAATCCAGAACTTGCCTCATGCAGGCAGTATTATGTAAAATTGACTTTTTCTTAGCTTTGCATTATGTTATGATGTTATTCCATCATCAAAAATATATTTGGAGTGTTGCTTTGATTCTTTCATGCAAGTTTGAGAAATCCTTTAATCTCCTTGGCAACCATTCCACCTCATAGATCAGCCTTCCCCTGCAACTCCCCCACTCTGCCTCTTCAGACTAGCGGCAGCAGCAATTAGCAGACACCTGGTGGAAATGTGCATCTACTGAGCTCATCATACAAACTACTTCTGAGCAGAACGCTGGTGAAAACATTGTTAAATTTTTTTATGAACGAACATTGCGAATTGCTTCCTGAAGGTGGAGTGTCGGAAATAAGAGGAACCTAACCCTAACCCTGGAAAATATATAATACTGCCCCTTTAAATGACTGTCAGTGAGAAAGTATTGATGATAAGCAAGGAAATTAAATATTTCTTTTTATTGCAGATGTGAAACTATATAAGTAAACTGCACAAGCAGTATGTGTGAACATAGTGGGTGTAAGATGTCGGATATACCCACAGAGTAGACAGGGATGGCTGAGATTACTGTGTACTGTCATTCAATGATTGAGAAGATAATGAGTAAATGTAATGAATTTATGCAAACCCTTGCTGAGAACCAATTAACTATAAGATAATTTTAAAGAATTACATGCATTCTGCAAGCAAGTATTTAGCAAAAACATGGCAAAAGTTTTAAACTCATTTCTGTTCATGTTGTTTTCATTGCTCCTGCTGAAGATTAAAGCAAACTTGAAACAGAGAAAATTGCAGATATAACTGCAGATATTCTTCTGTTACCTCAAAGTGCAGCCTCTGTTACAGAGTTTGCTGAACATGCTTATGTGTTGGCTTTGACATTAGTGGGAGCTCTCCTATGGCATATTCTCCTGGCAGCTCAGTTGTAAATATGGGGGCAGAAGCTGAAGACTGTCTGCAGATGGAGGCTGCTTTTATCTAGCAGTAGCAGTTCAGTTGTAATGTGTTTTCATGCAGATTCAAAAATTAACCAGCAATCTTTTTCTACATAGTCCATACTGCTATATGTGGAAGAGATATTTTTCTGTACTGTTACTTCTTTCTTTTATCCCCATTCCAATGAGCATATTTCACAGATGTACAAGGGAACACAAGGACAAATAAAGCCCATAAAACCCTCCAGTAAGCAGCATGGCTGGCTGCATTCAGAGGTGGAGAACAGCTTGGCACATGTTTTCTCCACCTCATACAATAAATTCCAACAGCTTTGTGTTGATAGCCTTCTAATTAATAGGTTGTAAAGTTGATGAGTGTTTATGGGCTCCAACTTACTGTACCATGAGTGAATCCTTATTTTCCTCCTCTCAATGTTCTTACTATTTCTCTAAACTGAACTGAAAATGAAGCATTTTTCTATCAGTGTTTCTCATTTCTCTCTTTGCATAACACATAGAAGAAAAGATAAAGCAGTGCAGTAGATAGTGATATCTAGAGCTAATTTGCACAGTAGCTTAAGAGTATGCAGTGTTCGATAACGCAGGGGATGGAGGCACTTCACCTGCATGTGAACTCCTGTTGTGTGTTTAGCCCTGATAGCCTCCACTCTCATGCCCCAGGTTTGGAGATCTTCCACAGCCACCATTTCTCTCACAGTCAAATGGAGAGACTTTATGTCAAGCTTAGTAGAATAGGTTATTGTTATGTTATGCCTTTTGGTCTTCCTAAAGTAATATTGGCTCCATTACAGCTACTTCAGAAAAGCTGCTAGAATGCTGTTTACAAACAGGAAGACAGCTTGCATCCCAACAATCCTAAAGTCTCTGCATTAGTTGCCTGTCAGTTTTAGAATTTAGAATATATTTTAAGGTGCTCTTACTGATATAATATGATATATATATATATATATATATATATATATATATATATAT
>NW_015115878.1:36567-40750 GCF_001443285.1 Poecilia latipinna
TTGTTTACATAAGGAAATTTTGCGCATGGGTACAATGCTGGAGGGCAAAAAGACTATTCTTTAACATGTGATGCTTAGCTGCGCCGCCGCCGCAGAATAATTCCGTTATCTCAATCAAACTTAGACATGTAGATATTATTAATTTCGTGCTGTGCTTAACAGCAAAGGGAGAAACCGTTAAAGTAAAACTCGAAATCACGTCTTTCTCGCTCTCTGCATCAGCGCAGCTACTGTATGGCTAGCTCGCTGTTACCGTCTCTTACTCTCCAGTTGTGGAGTCACAATGTCTGGGTTCATGAGCGCCCCCAGCGATGAGGCAAGAGAACTGCCTGCCTCACCTCGAATCTGTTCTCTGCCGTTTCTGATCGCTCCTCAGCACACGAAACACGTTACACACACAGTTAGTGACAATAAAAACACAGTACATTAAGTACATAAGCTAAATTATGGAAAATCAGTTCATACATTAAATGTTTTAACCATTTTATTGGCGACGTACAGGCAGGATGAACATGCTCTCATAGAATAGCAACCGGTGCAGTTAGTGAGAGGTTGCGGAATCCCAGGTGAGGCTCAGCTCACTGCTGCCTCACCAGCTTCGCTTCTGAGCATTTCAATGCGAAAATGCAAAAATTCAGCGATTTTGAAGGAAAAAATCATCAGATTTGGTTAAATTAAATGGAAAATAGGTACTTTATTGTACAAACCACAGGGTAAAAATATCTTTATAAATGATTTTATTATTATTATATACTATTTTTCCATGATGACAGGTGAGGCTCTGCCTCACCTGCCTCCCCTGACTGCACGTCACTGATTTTGAAAGTTTGTTCTCTGACAAATAATTAAACAGTCTATGATTTTTATGGTAGTTTTATTTTAAAAGTGAGAGATGGGATATCAAGAAGACACTCTAGAAAATTAAATGATATTTAAATAAAAAATAATTTGCATTTCATTGAGTGAAATAGGTATTTCATCCCCTAACAACAATGACTAACATTGGTTGCCACAGACCACTGACACACCCTAATCTCAGTGAAGTCGTTATCTGGATTAGAGGCACCTGTTCCTAATTGTCACCTGCATAAAAGGTCACCTGCCAACAGACTCAGTGACATGCCAACATCTCCACCATGGGCAAGACTAAAGCGCTGTCTAAAGATGTCAGGGACAAAATTGTTGACCTACACAAGACTGGAATGGGTTACTAAGCCATAAGTAAGAAGCTGGATGAGAAGGTGACAACTGTTGGTGCAATTATTTGGAAGTCTAAGAAGTACATTACTGTTAATTAACCTAGGCCTGGAGCCTCATGCAAGATGTCGCCTCATGGAATCTTATTGATCTTGAGAAAGTTGAAAGATCAGCCATTCAGGAGGAGCTGGTTAATGATCTCAAGGCAGCTGGGACCACAGCCTCCAAAAAAACCACTGGCAAAGACCACAGCCTGCAGTGCATGCAAGGGTCCTTTGCTCAAGAAGGCTCCCATCCAGGCCTGCCTCAAGTTTGCCAATGAACATATTAATGACTCTGTGAGAGACTGGAAGAAGGTCCTCTGTGTAACAGTTGTTAAAAGGGTAAACGACGTCGCACTGGACTCAGGATCTGCACCAGTTTATTCCTAAAAGACACAGTGTGGGACACACTGAACCAGTGGGTACGGCATACAAACAGTTCCCAGCAGCGCAGTTAGGCAGCTTCTTTAATACATATATATCAGTGAAGTGCAGTGAGGTGCAAAGCTGGTGAGGCACTGACTTAATCATAATCATATATACAAATGTAGACCACCTGCATGTTATTTACATAAGGAAATTTCTTATTTTGTGCATACAGAAAATGCTGGAGGTCAAAAAGACAATTCTTTTACATACCATGCATGGCCGCACTGCCACGGTAGAATAATTCCTTTAACAATGAAACTTGGAAATTTAGGTATAATTAATTTCGTGTTATGCTCCACAGCAAAGGGAAAAACAGCTGAAGTACAACTCAAAACCACGTCTTTCTTGCTCTCTGCATTGGCCAGGCTGCACGCACTCGTTGCCATAGCAACTAGTGATGGGTAGATGAGGCGTCATGTATCGTTTCAACCCATAGTAAAACTGTCGATTCGGTGTGTGTCACTCAATACTGACATCTGCTGGACATTAAAAATTCCTACAGGCAACGTAGTGATTTGATGACATAGTCTACACAATAAGATTTAAGTCTTCGTATTTTATTGAATACTATATATTGTATTATGTCATATCTTCAGTTAAATTTGAAATATATTTGATATACAGTCAATAAAAAATGTACCATGTACACATGTACCAAAAGTGAACATTTTAGTAAATGTGTTTAGAATGAGGATGCTTGTGGACTTTTTCCCCCCCCCCCCAGATTTTTATTAAAAAAAAAAAAAAAAAAAAAGTTTTTACAACATTTTGAAATTTAGCCTTTTACGCTTTTTTGACAAAACTTCTGCTGTAGAAAAAAAATGAAGTAAACACTACATTTACAGCGAATCTTTGTTTTTCTTAGGGGTTACGTTCCGAAAATAACCCATGATAGGCAAAATCCATGAAGTAGTTACCTTTAGTTTTTACAGTTATTATACAGCATAATTAAATACTCTACATTGAAACCAAAGAACAAAAGCTGTTTTCAGGTCAGCGGATGTGCGTGTTCATCAATCGGGCCTTAATGTGATCCGGAGTCATGTCCTTAAAGCGTCTCCTCCAACCTGCCCCGCGAGATTCACAACTGTATCTACGGCAGAGCGATGGATCTCGTCATGCGAGCCTCCGGTCGGGTTTTGCGCTGCCTCTGTCCACAGTTTTTTTTTCCAGTTGGCATTCAAAGTTTCAGTTTCCATCTGCTGAATGGCCAATCTGTATTAAATACCGTACCGTTATTGGCACTCAGGTAGAGAAGAAGCGCGGAGACTGTTTTTTACCAATCATACGGTCAATCAGGATGCAGAACACTGTGAAAAAATACAACACAAAAAAATCTGCGAAGCAGCGATACCGTGAAAGGTGAACCGCATTATAGCGTGGGATCACTGTATATGAAATAATTTATAAAAAGCAACTGAGTAATTTGTAGAATATCTGAGTTTATCTAGGTGTATCTGGGACTTCATTCTCATGACTGGCCTCATACTGCCTCAACATTGACAAGGTAGATTTATTTAAATAAGACAGTTTAGTCAAACATATGCGACACTTAACCTGCAGAACATAATATGAAAGTAAACTAAGAGTCAATTTCAGCTGAATTTGGATTCAGATAGATCAAGTAGAAACTGACAAGAACCGGATGAAACAACAAAAATGAAAACAAATTTATTTTCCAATATAAGATCAAAATGGTCCCACACTGAGGAAACCTTTTGTTTGAAACTGCTAGATGACAATGTAAAAGATCAAGAATTTGTTTGGCAAATGCTTTTGACAGATTCGCTTCCTTATAAACACAGTTAGGCGCGTTACTGTCATTTCGATACATTTCCTGTATCGGTCACGTGACTCGCTGAAACCAATACGCACACCGACACGGGTTTTGGTCTATGGCCTTGACACATGCGCCGACGCATCGGTGTTGCCGGACCCATCACTAATAGCAACTGACAACGCCCCTAAAAAACACTGAAATATTTCCCACACAAAGAGCAGAACATTCATTTTGTTGCAGTGGTATGGTTTTAGGCTTAATGTTTATTTTGCGATTATTAATAAGTGATTGCTGTGGTAAGAGGAGAAAACTATAAATATATCGCTCCACTTCACTTTACTGTATGGCTAGCTCGTTGTTGTCTCTTACTCTGCAGTTGTGGAGTCATAAAGCAGGGCTTAAAGTAAAAAAAAATCCTGAGCCTAAAACTTATAGTTATGATAGAAATTAACTATAGCGTTGCTATTGCCACAGTTTAATAAAAAGTGTCTTTGAATAGTGCAAACAATTGCTTCTAACAATACAATTAACAAGCTAAACACTCAAACTTAAATAAGACTTCAGTACATTTCAACTCAAAACAAAATGTAAAATGTCTGTGCCCTAAAGGTTTGCCTTACAGGCAAAAATCCCTCAACATTAAATAAGAGTCCTTTCAGTCAATGTTTTTGCAAGTAATTTAGAACATGCAACATTACCAACTAAATCAGTGTTTCTCAACTTTTTTTCGGGCCAG
>NW_015115878.1:46751-47797 GCF_001443285.1 Poecilia latipinna
CTAAAACTCTCCTGCCACTGACTGACTGTTTCTAGTACTGGGAGAAAACAGAGACAATAGATTTTTCACAGATTACCTCTCATACCATACTGTCACAACATAATGTTTTAAAAATATGTGAAAAAAATATTGATAAAAAAGTGACATATTGCAGCTTTAATTTCACTCAGAAGAGAACGGGTCAGGAGGGACGTGGGTTAGAGCTTCTACTCACTCACATCTTTTAAGTGATAAAAGGCACAGGGAACAAGTTAAATATATGGATGTGTTGGCAATTTCTTTCCTTAATTCATTAAATGCTAGTGAAATGGAGGCAAACAGTAGTCTGCAGCTAAGCTAACTATGCTAAATGGTTGATAATCTCACAGTCTACTCTCCTCTCTTGGCGAAAAACTGGGTTATAAATTAACACTCTTGCCTTTTTCTCTCTTTCCCTCTCTCTATTTTGTTTTTGAAAACCTGATTTTATAACTTTTCTTAGCAGCATAGTAACTGCTTCAGTCGTTCGTGGAAGCTGTATGCAGCTGCAGTTTCTACTGACTGCAGCTGCGTCACCGAAGCGCTCCAAGCAGGAACGAACCATTTCATGCCGATCCAGAGGGGTTAAGGGCAAAAACGGATGTGTGTTTTTTGGTCTGGGAGGGGGTAACATTAAATTCTTACTGCTAAAAACAATCTTTAAAAATACAATATGATTAATTTTGTATTTGACAGGACCCCAATTTTTATCTTATTAGGCCCGAGCAGCTAAGCGCTGCGAGAGCCTATTGAAACCTTGCTGTTTCTTATTTTTCCCGTGCCAAATAAATTGGCTTTTTGGGGGCTTTATCATATTCAAAAACTCACCAAACTTGGCGGGGGCATAGAGTCCGGTGAAAATTTACGTATTTTAAGGTCCCCGGAAAAATCGCTAAAGAAACGGCTCAAGGGCGCCACCTAGCAACTTTCAAAAGACCCTTTCCTATTCACTTACTTTATCGTAGAGACTTGAAATTTGGTACACTTGTAGAGCTCCCTAAAACACTCTTAATTTACAATTAATGTCA
>NW_015115878.1:53597-56419 GCF_001443285.1 Poecilia latipinna
AGGGCCGCTTGAGGCTCCGCGGAGCTTTAATTTCTGTTATAACTTCATGATGAACCTGCAACCTTTGCTTTTATTTGCAGGAGCAGCATGACGAGCTGATTTAATAGAGACATTCTGTTATCATTAGAAGGGCCTTTCCTTTCTCTTTCAATGCAAATACTCAAAGGAACTGCGACAGTTTTAAAATACGACACTTTGTGTAACACAGGTCTCCGTCAGCCTGTATGCCTTACTCATTACTTATTTTATAGTGTTCATTAGAAAAAGAAAGGTCACAAAACAGGCATCTGCAGCTTGTTTGTATGGAATTTAAATCACATCAAGCACAAAGGCCTCTGTGGCCTCACTCCACACAAACAGCAGCAGCGAACACGCACGCAGCTAAACAAATAAACCCCTTTCCGAGTCAGAGTTGGAGATGGAACTATGACTATTGTGCCTCGCCATGTAAATTAGTTGTTTACTTCTGTTCCCTCAAACACTCACTCGCATCATTAGCCGCCTAAATATTACAACCGGCTGGCACCAATTTCCATCACACAATCTCATTTCAGTGGTAATGACAAAGTACATACACCAATAAACAGAGACCCCAGAAACAAGCAGCAGAATTGTGACAGGAATACTCACGAGCGACTGAATGTAATTTGTCGTTTTGTTTTTTTTTCTTCTTCTTCTTTCCACATGCATTCTCTTTATTAAATATGCTCAATTTATGCTAATCTGGCCTGGTGATCTCAGGTCCTTTGGAATGAGACCGTTTCAGAGAGGACTTTGCAGGGCTCAATCTTTGCACTGAGGTTTATGATACAGAGCAATTAAATGGATACGAAAGAAAGACGAGACTAAAGGGGGAAGGACTTAGAGGTCCCTGCCTACTAATTACTTTTGTTAGAAGCTTACAATAGTTAATTAATCTACAGTGTTATTGTGTTATTCAGAAGAACCCCTTGATTAATGACATTTTCAATTAGTAGGCTTACAGAGAGGGATGGTTAACTCAGTATGATTTGCCTTTTGACAGGCATCTCATTATACCTATGGCACTTTGACAAACCAGCAGAGATGTGATGGAAAATTCTATACTGGTTAAATTGCTAATTGCAGAGAACATAAAATAATAGCCAGTAATACAAATACTTGAAGTGCTCATAATTATTAGAACAGTAATACAAACTTACTAAATAATAATGCCACACTGATCGAGATACTGAGATAACTAAAAATATATATATATATATATTTGCTTTAACAGACAAATTGAAAGCTTCATAATATGACCAGATTCTAAATAGTTTAGAATAAATTTACTCCATATACTGTAGTATTTACAGATAAAAGTATTTATTGTAATGGCATATTTGAGTTGGAAGTCATCATTTAATTTAACAAACTTTTTATCTGAGCACAGTGATATTACTATTTTTGAATCCGGTCTGTATCTGTTACTCTGTACTGCTTGAGTGCCGAGATGGAAATGATGTGACCGTTTTGTTGCAGTGCCTTCGTGGTCTAGACCACTGGTACTACAAATGTATTCCTTCTTCACAAATGGCGCCAACTAACACACTGGATTTCAAGTAATTTTTGACCAGTTCTTAAGAAGGTATTTGGGCTTGCCTTCCAGAGGATGTGTGCACTTCACTGTGGGTGGATTTCCAAATCTCCTGCCTGCCAACAGCTGCCTTGGCAGAGCCTTCAGCACATACGACAGGGGTGCAAAAGGTTTTCACTGCCAGGCAGAGTTATCTTCCATACTGTTCATCTTGCTGCTTAACGGGTTCAAAGGTTAATTCATTGAGTCTCTGGGTGATAAGTGACACAAAGGCAGACAATTTGTTTTCCTCTGCAGAGCTGAGAAACCTAGCCAGACTGATGAAACTTAATTAACATGGACAAGAAAGAGAGGAAAGCCTGTCGTGTTTTGAATGTAGCCAAACAAAACAAAAAAATCCTAAGATGAAAAAGATTCTGCCTATTTTTATTTTCTTCTAGTTTGCACCTCCGATCTCTCACTCCAAAATGAGAGGTTCAGGGGCACAGACGGGAAAGTCAGTCAAGATTGGAGCCAGTGACTGCAGACGTCATATTGTAGAAGTAAAGATGCAGATAAATGAGTGCATAGCTTTATCTTGTTTATTCATTTCACATTTCAGATTGTATTTAGTTATCTCAATCGATTAAAAAGAATGCGTCTGATTAATCAACATTAATCACTAAGCTTAACTTTGTAAGCTTAGAACGTAAAATGCAAGTTTCTAAAAATGCTTAAGAAAATCTTTAATTATCTGAAACCAAAACCTTCAGTCAGTTTTCTATGTTTTCATATTCAGGAAGGTTTAAAATAAGTATTTTTGTTTCAAAAGTAATTTAGAAATGTTAAGTGTAAGCTTGCTGTGCTTTGGAGGAAGGATAATTCACCGCTGCAATACGTAATCTACACACTATCCTGGTTTTATCCAAAATTTAAATGTTGTGTTTAATGGAGATAGACGTAAACCGCAGGAACCACAGACGAGACTCAGACTTGGGATGGCCACATGGAGGTCTATCGGCTCTGCATACGGGGTGCCCCCTCTAACTGCTGCGTCTTTTAAAGCAAAATTTGTCTAAGCTCACCAGTCTGACTCTCCTTGTTCATCTTTTCACTCATGTTTGTGACTCTGCATTGCTGACTGCAGTACAAGACCGCGGTTACCTTGCTGTGAACAAGGTAACCCTCTGCAGCAGAGAAGCTTTTAGGTCAAAATAGGTAATGCCATTAATCTGCATTATGTAATATTAACTAGAGGTGTGCCGATCGATCGGTCACCGATCATAAT
>NW_015115878.1:60778-77330 GCF_001443285.1 Poecilia latipinna
TCGGCACATCTCTAATATTAACACATTAAGCTTTTTAGATTGATTAAACACTGAGACCGGATTTAATCTCTACTTATATTTTAGACATTGCAATATCAACAGGTACAATTGTGTAATCCCAAAAGATTGCCTCCACTGTTAAGTTGAAGTTGTTTGTAAGATCTGTTAGGTGTTACAACACGACCAAAAGCCTGAACAGCTGATTAAAGATAGGACAGATTCATGCTTTCCCGAAATCCTACTCAACAATCTGCATTATACTCTCAGTTCTCATGCCTAAGGCCACAGCAGTCGTAAAATAAGTAGGAGTATAACATGCAACATATTAATCATATATCTATATGTTTAAAATGACAAAAGAATCTTTACAAATCTTTTCTAGCACAGTTTAAAGTCTACTTCATAACATCATTTAAGTTTTGGTGCTCCTTGTTCAAATACCCTCCTTTAAACTTGAGATTTTAATAACACATTGCACAGTCTTAATTGTAAGAATTTTACTTACAATTACTTCATCCTAACTTGTTCCATTACTCTCTGATATCAACAACACATTGTCTGCCATATAACTGCATTTTCTCTTTTCTGATAACTCTAAGGCTTAGAGATGGTTGTGTGTGAAAACCCCAGTAGATCAGTCTCAACTCACTCAGGCCCGTCTAACCAACAACTATGTTTGAAGTTGTTTAAATCCCTTTTCTACCCCAATCTGAGGCTCAATTTAAAACTTCACAAGTCATCTTCACTATGTCTACATGCAAACCGCACTGAGGCGGTGCTAAACCAAAAAAAACCCCAATCTTTACCCTGTAGAGGTTGCAAAACTATAGTTATGTTGAATGGAAACTTTAACTGTCATTTCAGGTTAAACATTTATTAAAAAACTAACAGAGAATCCGCTGTCATTAAAACAGTGAAATGTATTAGATCAAAAAGATTAAAGTATTCAGCTTCAGGGTCCCCCACTGATGAAATATGTGATTCAATACCAGAGATCAAGGTCTGAGCTCATTAAAAATTTATGCACGATTAATTTTGAACACAAATAAAAATTTTATGCGAAATAATAAGCGATAGAACATAAGACAGAATGGATGAAGTGGTGCGGTCGTGGAGATTTAGATCAAGTGCAGAGTGCTTTCATATTTAAATGGAAATAAAAGGCAGTCAAGCTTCCTTAGACTGCACAGGACAGAGTTTATTTGAGTTTTCACTGTTACTTACTGCACTTAAATATCAGAAACAGATGCGATGAAAACTGCAGCGGTTGTATGAAACGTTTCGCAATTCACTGGCTAGAGCACCTAATTATGACCTGTTGCAGGATTTCAGGCCAGCTACCGAGAATCCACTAATTTTAGTCAGGGTTTGTTCACTTTTCCCACAGTAACATTCAAGCACTTTTCAAGCATTTTTAAGTTTTCAAACTATTCCAGCACCACACTCTGAAGATGAAACAAAACCAAAGAACTAAAAGAAATACTGCCTCATGTCTTATACACCCTACAGCAAGGACAACATCAACTAAAATAAAACAAAATGCAATGTTTTGAAATGTCTCTCTCACACCCCCGATATGGACAAAACGGTATAGCTTGAATATTAGTCATTTTTAAGGACTTTAAATAGAAACCAAACATTTCCACACCCTGAAAATATCCAATGGAAATTCAAGCATTTTCAAGGATTTCAAGCACCTTCACATACCCTGTTTAGTGGCACGTTGCTCTTTTTGAGACTCACTTTTTAAAGTTTTTTTTTTTTTGTTTTTCCTCTTATTTAACGTCTCAGGAAACAGAGTGTTGCATAAGAGAAGAAATACAGACTCAGTCATACACAGAAATCGACATGACCCAGAGAAAAAAATGGTAGCCTTTGCCATTTTATCCAGCGGGTCATGCAGTTTGAAGAGGTCACAGCAGGGCTGTAGCTTTGCAGCTGGCTGCGGCCTTTGTAAAGAAATCATGTTAGTACTGCCACATTCTGTAATTACTGACTGACCTTCATGCTCTTTCTCTGAAGTACCGGTTTTCTTCATCTTCTTTGGGGTTTTCATAAAAAGTGGAAAGATGGTCCGCAAGCCCAGGACATCCACAAATTTATGGCAGTTATCTGCTCCCTCGGGCCCAATCATAGCATGGTCCAGAACCTTCAGAGCACTGGTTCGAGACATTTTCTTCTCTCTGAGGAGAAGATGGCATTAAAAAGGTATATTAGTAAAAGTTCTAAAATAAGTCTGAACTGGTAGAAAGTGTTCAGTTTAACAATCAGCTACAGTCATGTGTTCTTGGTTGAACCATAACAATAGAGGATTTTTATATAATGGAACCAATAACAGAAATGTCAATCTTGAATAAAACCTAGAAAAAAACATACAAAGGTGAATATGCTTAACATACACTCCTGATCAAAATCTTAAGACCAAAAAATTGCAAGAATTTGCATTTTGCACTATTGGATCTTAAGAAGGTTCTAAGTAGAGCTTCACAATGTTAAAAGAAGAAATCAGCGTAAGAGACCAAATCTTTTGAGCGGGGAATTTTCTGAAAACTGCATTTACACTCAAACATGATTTTTTTCAGCTGATCAAAAGTTTAAGACCATAGCTCAAAAAAACCCGAAAACCCCCCAAAACAGAAATCAAAGTGTCAAAAAAAAAAGACTCAGTAATGATTAGCTCCACCATTCTTGTTGATGACTTCAAACAATTGTTTCGGCATGCTTGATGCCAGTGTTTCCAGGAGGCTAGTGGGAACGTTGCTCCAAGTGTTGGACATAGCTTCACGAAGAGCATCCACTGTCTGGAACTGATGTCCATTTTTGTAAACTTCCCTTGCCATCCATCCCTAAATGTTATCAATTGGGTTTAGATCCGGGGAACATGCAGGATGGTCCAAAAGAGTGATGTTATTCTCTTGGAAGAACTCCTTTGTCAGGCGGGCATTGTGAACTGCAGCACTGTCCTGTTGAAAAACCCAATCATTACCACACAGACGAGGGCCCTCAGTTATGAGGGTTGCCCGCTGCAACATCTCCACATAGCCAGCTGCTGTTTGACGCCCCTGCACAACCTGAAGCTCCATTGTTCCATTGAAGGAAAACGCACCCCAAATCATGATGGCGCCCCCACCACTGTGCCGTGTAGAAAACATCTCAGGTGGGATCTCCTTGTCATGCCAGTAACGTTGGAAGCCATCAGGACCATCAAGGTTAAATTTTTTCTCATCAGAGAAGACAACTTTCTTCCACCTTTCAATGTCCCATGTTTGGTGCACCCTTGCAAAGTCCAAACGGGCAATTTTGTGGCGTTGAAGAAGACGTGGCCTTTGAAGACGTTTTTTGTTTCTGAAGCCCTTCTCTCGCAGATGCCGTCTGATGGTTATTGGGCTGCAGTCAGCACCAGTAATGGCCTTAATTTGGGTAGAGGATCGTCCCGTGTCTTGACGGACAGCCAATCGGATCCTGCGGCTCAGAGCTGGTGAAATTTTTTTGGGTCTACCACTTGACTTTTTTGTTCCATAACCCTCAGGATCATTTAAAAAATGCAAAATGACTGTTTTACTGCGACCAACCTCAGCAGCGATGGCACGTTGTGAGAGGCCTTGCTTATGCAGCTCAACAATCCTACCACGTTCAAAGTCACTGAGCTTTTTTGCTTTTGCCATCAGGAGGTCTTGGCAGTGTAAAGACTTGACAGAAAATGACATGGATTCCAGATTTTTGCACAGCTTTTGGCTTTTAAAGACTATTGATCAGCTGAAAAAAATCATGTTTGAGTGCAAATGCAGTTTTCAGAAAATTCCCTGCTCAAAAGTTCTTGTCTCTTGCACTGATTTTTTTTCCTTTAACATTGTGAAGCTCTACTTAGAACCTTCTTAAGATCCAATAGTGCAAAATGCAAATTCTTGCAATTTTTTGACTGGTCTTAAGATTTTGATCAGGAGTGTATACTGCTGTGCAAAACTGCACTGTAGTAGCTACAGGTAATCTCAAAACTATTCATACCCCCAGCAGATTAAGATTTAGAAACCATGTTCATTCAACCAAGATGTTGAGGTTCTGACAGGCACGTCTAAAAAAAAAAACAATTAAATTCATTTCAGGGATGCAAGCAAATAATCGGCTTACAATATATTGTTGATTAATTTTTTATTAGAATAAAATTAATTCCAATCGCTGCAACAGACTGGCGACCTGTCCAGGGTGACCCCGCTTCTCGCCCGGAACGTTAGCTGGAGATAGGCACCAGCAACCCTCCCGACCCCACTAAGGGACAAAGGTGAACAGAAAATGGATGGATGGATGGATAGTTCCAATCGATTAATAATGTAACTTAGAACTTCTTTCAGTGTGGTAGTTTGGTTGCCAGCCAGCAGAGGGCGTCGCTGGTCATCATTAAGCAGGGCCAGTTGATACGGAAATAAAGATGGCAGGCCATAATAGAAAGGCAAAGAGAAACAGTCAAAACAAAGTCTGGTGTGGGATCCAAAATGCACTTCATGCAGCTCCATTTTAAAATATAAACATTCAACAAGCTCCTTAAGATATTACCTTAATTGCGCTGACTCAACAAAGCCAAACATTTTTCCTAGTAACTCTTCTGTTTTCCAAACTTAAGACTAAATAAAATTACACACATGCAAATTTTTCAGTACCAAGTAGAATCCTTGCAAATACCGCCTGTTGATCATTTTGAGGTTTTACAAAGTGTCCCATTGACCTCACCTTATTATACATTTATTTTTTTGTTTTAAAGGTTATGTTCAGTAGTTTTTATTAACCCATCATGACACCAACATCAGGCAAACAAATATCCTGCAGAACAAACACTCAACCGTTTCCAGCATCAATGTCATGCGGTCGAATGAAGAAGCAACCTTTCTTTAGTCTGTTTACATCTCCCACTCTATCCTACACATCCTCTAAGGAAATGTAGCTGTCTGTCTGAGTGTCATCCCCCCCCATTCCACCAATGTCACATGACAGAGTTTATCTCAGAGGAGGGACACATATTTCAGGCAGTTGTGTCTGTTTTTGCAGACAGACACACTGCAGATGATGGACGGCTGGGGTGGGCAAGGGGAGTGATGTTTCCACATGGAAGCTACGGCAACTCAGTCTGCAGATAAAACATATAAAGTAACATAACTATTTGGAGGCAAGAATTGGCTGGAAGTTATTGGCCATGTGAGTATGACGGGAGGCAAATATGTTTTAATACTGTTGCAGATTATAGAGACAACATATTAACAGTAACTTAGGAGTTATCTGATGAGTCTAGTAGTGAACGTTGTCCAAAATATTGATCTATCAATTAAAATACAGATAATTATGATTTATCAATTACAGACCTTGCTATTAACTTGATTAAAAATTTAAGTTGCAAAGAACTAATTAAATATATATTTTCAATAATCAATAATATGTTTTATGGCTAATTTTTTTTTAAATAACAGTGAATGCTTAAAAAAAAGTCATCCTACAACTGTAAAGGGATTACTATACAATTTCACAGCATGCATATCAGCAAAAATCACTTTAACATTTGCTACAGTTCCACAATTCCACAAAATCTGTAGTAATTCAATGCAAGATACATAGTTTCATCACTAGAAGAAGGTTTGACCTCTAAGAATCATTGACTGTTTTGGACTTGCCCGCAGAAACAAATCAAGCAGCTTTGGTAAATAAACGTTCTGAGAAAATAAGTTCTGGGAAACTTGTCTCATAGTCAAAACAGGCCTTAAAAAGTTGTGATGTTTTTAAAGTGCCAATATTAAAAGTTGGTTTGTTTGGCGTAGATGGCTGAACTAAACCAAATCTAACCCAACAAATCCAACACCCAAGATTAACTTGAAACATCTCCTTAAAACAACCATTAAGTCATAAGTCCAACGCTAAGCATTAAAGTCTTCCTTACGTCACCTGAGATTTAAACAAATACTTGGTAAGTTTTAATTGTCCTCATTTATATATAAAAAAGTTTCTGTTCCATCCATCCATTTTCTTTACACCCTTGTCCCTAATGGGTCAGGAGGGTTGCTGGTGCCTATCTCCAGCGAACGTTCCGGGCGAGAGGCAGGGTCACCCTGGACAGGTCGCCAGTCTGTCACAGGGCTTCTGTTCCATCTGATCTATACAAGCAGTAGGCAGTGTGAAATCACTTTTTTGTTGCATTGGATTCATTTGCTCTGTTTTATTTTGTTTTGATAAGAAATGTATATTTATTAAAATTATAGGTGATATTTCTCCCTATAATCTTCAGAAATTTATAAGAGTTTCTAAACCTAACTAATACTTTTCTCTCAATTGTTTTACGTTTCATGGAAAATAGTTTTTCATACTTCAAATAAGAGCAAATATACTGAGGAGAAACATTGACATCTTAATAGGTGATATTGCTTGAATTATGGGGAATGACTTTGGTTATTTTTCTTTTAAAATGTGTTATTATGATGCCACAATACTGACAATTTTACTGTTATTATTCTGAGAAGCTCACATTGTCCCATGGCCCCGATTACAGCGATAGGTCCAACACTAACCGTAAATGCTGGACCATTTTTGTTGGTTAAATTCCATCAAGCCAACAAAAATGATTATGTTCTAGTTTAAGAAGATAGGGCTGATTCTGCCATAATGAGTTATTGATCGCCGTCTTAAATGTGTATGTCTAGTGATGTGATCATCAGTGCTCAGGTGCAGAAGCTGTGAAGGTTTCATAAATGCATGTGGTGAGTCTGCATGAGTGTTTAAGGTCAGCTCTCTGCCGGTCTCATCCAATCAATCAACAGTTAGCAGAGTGCAGCAAGGCAGTAGAGTAGAACAAGAGAACAGGGGAAAAAGCTCTGAAATGAGCTTTTAAGGACCGAAAGGTCCAGAAGAGAGTATTTTGTTCCTCTTTTGCACCATAGCATCTCAACTTATTTATCTTTGAACCCAAAGATGAAGTCAAATGATCTAAAGTTCTAATGTATTCATTTAATACACAAAATATAGAAAACCTGAAACTTCCCAGATGGTGTTTGGAGCAATAACAAATCTGAAAATGGCTTAAAGCATCAGTTTCTACATGTGTAACGGGGAGACTAAACGGCTCCTGCTGGAAAGGTAAAACAAATCAACATCCTATCTGTTGCTTTACTTCTACTAGAGAAAAAAATGGGGAATGAATAAATGTAACATTAATCAGGGTGTGATGCATTTAGCATTTCATCCAATCTACCGTTTTACTAGATTAAGCCAGAAGAGGGGCAGTATTAGAAGTCAGAGTTTTGTGGACATGTGGCCACAAAGTAAAAAACATGAAAATGTTAGATGGCTCTGAGGTTCTGGTGGTGTGTTCCTTACACACCGCAGTCTTACCTGAGCATGAGGTTCATTAGCTGGAGTCCTTCTCCTTTGAGGAAGCGGTCCCTGTTGGAGGACAGCATGAGGCAGGAGCAGAGAGCATCAAAGAGGTTTTCCATCATCTCCTGCTCCTCGGCTGTGTTTGGGTTGTGACGTTTAAACACCTGGGAGACGAACCAAAGGAAAGCCCTTTAAAAGGGTTCACAGGCCTGATTTTGGAAGAAAAGTTAAAATGCTTAACATGTTTCTGATAATAATTGAAGGAGATTTGGGCACATGTCGAAAGAAAAGCTGAGAATCAATTCAAAAAGTCTTAATAATAATTATAATAGTAAAAGTAGTAATAATAACAAAACTAATTTAAAAGAAAAATAAATCACTGCAGTTTTAAATATGACATAATTGTGAAACAATACAGATTCTTTTGTCTGAAAAGTTGCCAAATATAGTGACAGAAATGGAGAGACTATTGTTAGACACAAGGTCTTGGTGGATAAAATCATTTTCACATTAAGAATCAGGCAATCATCCAAAATTCAGGAAATCAGGGCTGATTTATCATCCACCCCTAATTTGCATTGAGCCCATTTTAATTCAATCCCGCTACATAAAATCTCAGGTGGGGAAATGCAAGCCACACTTTTCAGATCATGTAATTTAAAAAATATATACATATATTCTTGTTTACAAAAAAGTTTACAAATCCTATTGCAAAGCACTGTATTCCACTGATCAGTCAACAATATGTTCCATAAACACACTGATGTGTTGATTAGAATCAACTGCACAGTTAAACAAGACCAGCAACAGTAGGTCTAACTAGGGAAAACAACACTGAAGGTCAAAGGTCAAAGAAAAAACAGCTAAAAGTCTTACAGAGAGCTGCTGCAGTAATACATCAATGCCATCCATTTCCCCCAGTAGTTCTCTGGTAGCTGAGGGAAAAGTAAAATAATAAAGTGAAAGATTACAATCAAAATGCACGTAAAGATTAAAAATACGTTTAAAATAAGTTTAAAAAGTTTTATTTATTACAAAACACAAAACAAAAAACAATGGACTTGATTCAAAAATGCAAGCTGAAACATCTATATTTTTAATTTCCCATTTAAACTTTGACAACTGTCCTTTAAGTCACATGTAACAGCAAGAGATGATAATTACATGCAAATTAGGATTTCAAGAAGCCAAAGTGTCACTTTTATGTAAAATGAGATGATTTGCCTTGCTCTTACCTCAGACACACACAAATTAATCATGAGACGTTATCTGTGACAGCGGGTCTTTATTCAGTTTTTTTTTTTTTTTAGATTTTGATTTTTTTCTTTGTGGATGCTGAAATGCAGAGAAGGCAGCTAATAACTGAGACAGCAGGAGTAAGATAAAGAGAAGCTGGTTTAAAAAGACGCGACTCCAAATGCAGATCGATATGGACTAGGAACCTGATCATCCTGTGGCTGTCTGTGGCTCTACAGAATTTTAGTATTTTATTAAGCATGAGAAAGGAAGAAAACAACAGCAAATCTACCCAGAAAGATGGTGGAAAACATGACAGGTAACATGAAATAAAAAAATAATAGAGGGAAATGAGATTTATAAGGAAGGGAGGAAAAAATTCAAAGGAATCTAAATAGGAGGAGTGGTAATGGGAATGTGTAATGAGGGGAAAAAAGGAAGGAGGGAAATGACACAATAAAGGGATGCTGACAGAGAATGCATCAGCATAAGGAAAATAATAAGAGGGAATAATAATTCTGAGAGGTTCAAAAACAGAGCAGAGCTTTTACAAAGAAAAACTTACTGTCATTATTCTGCAGCAAGATGGCCAGAATCTCACTGCAGTACAGCTTGTTAGCATCAAACGGCATCTTAGCCTGGGGGGTGGGGGGAAGGAAGGAGGGAGAGCAGGGGAAAAAAGAGAGAGAAATGAGAAAGAGGGAGACAAATAGAGAAAAGAGTAAAAGAGAAAAAGAAAGAGGGAGAAGAAAACAAGGGGAATAAAGGGAGAAAGATAGAAAAAAGAATAAGAAAAAGAAAAAGTGGGAAAGAAAAATAGAGAAAATAGAAAGAAAAAGAAGATTTGAAAAAGAAAGAGAATAAAGACAATAATAACAGAAAAGGAGATGGAGGGGGAAAAAGAAAACAAAGAAAAAAAGGGAAAGGCACAAACAGGACAAACAGAGATGTATTTAGCAGTCCAGCTGAGAGGCTCGGGTCTCCAAACTCTCCAGGTTTTCCACAGGAAGCTCTCCGGTTTGCAGCCTGAAGCAGTGCTTCTGCCTCACACGGCGTCACATGAAGCAGAGCCACAGCGCTTCCAAATAAATCTACAGCCTCATTTATTTCAATCACAACAACCAACAGAGTGAAAACAGAAAAAAAACTAATGACCTTCGAATCAACACAATATCTGAATTAGATAGCTACAATTGACAAAAAATTTCATTACATCTTAATACAGTTATAAAACTTGCTTTATAAAGTAACCAAATCATAATTTTTAAGCTTATGCAGTGCAATGTTCACACCAGCAGAGAGGTGCTTAGCAGCTAAAACCTCATCTGACTGATTTAAATCATCTTTTATCAGATTTATCTAATGAAACCTTTTTTTATTTGCAGGAAGACAGAAAACCACTCAGCTTTAATCCATCTCCAAGATTTGAATTTGAATTTTAAATGAAGTCTAATATAACTAGACTGCATAAAACTGAAAACGCTGTACTGGAGATTCACATGACTTTAGTTTTGCATTTCACTGTAAAAATACAAAATGTTACTAAGTAATTCTGGTTTAGTTTCTAGTGCAAATATCTCAGTACACTTGAAGTAAATAATGTAAATAATGTAAATAAACTGAACATGTTACTGTGCTTTAATTGTTCCTTTTCATTTTACCATTGGCATTTTCATTATTCATGCAAATATATCAATTACTTCAAATAAGGGATCTTCACTTCCCATGGTTACCGTAGTGATCCCACTGGTGATGTCTTCACCTACATCTAGTGACTGCCAAACAATCATATAAAACTAAATACAGACTAAAGGCACAAAAAAAGCTAAAAAGCAGCAGAAGAAATGTATGATTATCAAAAATTCGAAAGATAAAAACAAACTGAAAAGTGAATTTACAATGAAGTTCTATGTTTGTTAGGCAAGTTTCCAAGCACGGGTGTACATCATATCAGAAAAATATAAAATCACGATGCTGTTGCTGAAAATACTGATGTAACTCCATTTTTCTAAAACTATAGATCAGATGTGGGCATTGCTAGAATCATACATTGTTAATACGCAGAGAGCAATCTTTTGTCAAATCCTGTGTCAAAGCAGTACATTCCCATTGTGATATGCTGCACACTAGTGTTGCAGTGGTTATAGTGCAGCTCTATGTCTAAGACAAAACAAGGCACCTTACTACATTTTAGAAAAGGACAGACTGGATGGGAAAGTTTTTCCTACGTATGTCTGTCCAAACAGTCGAGTGGTCAGAGCGTCAGCTTCTTACCTTGATTCTCTTCAGCAGCCATTGCATGAGACCCTGCTGAGCAGCTTCAGTGCACAGGCCAGGTCTGAACTCTGCCATGTTTTCAGTAATGGCTGCAGAGATTGGAGAAAAAAATAAATAAAAAAATCAGTCATGGAACATTACGTCTGCCAAAAAATGACTTTACAGTTTTTCTGGATGGAATGAAGCAGTGAGTGTGTCTAAGAGCCAGAAGGTTCTGATCTTGAGTGTTTACCCAATCTGATAGTTTTCCCCTTCCCACCGTATCTGTCATCATCAGCACTACTAAATAACTGGAAAGCAAAGGATGCTTAGTAGAAGATTGTTTTATAGAATTTGAATCAGCTGAGGCTAAAACTGCCAATTGAGGAGTTTTGGGTAAAACATAAAACTTTTTTTTAATCATAAATGCTAAATGTATACATTTATGCACAGATTTGACTTAATTACTGCTGTGAGTGTGTTGCTCTTTCACCAAATTGCCTCTTTTTGAGTTTGTATGCTCCAGTTTAATAACCTATTACTAAACTAGTTGATGATTATTTCAATAACAGATTCATCGTGATTAATTGCTTTGGTTCTACTCTGAACTCCTGAGACGTCTGTCAGAAATGTCTATAGAAACAGTAAGGGTGCTGGATTTTTTCCACATGTGGCTTTGGATGAATTCAATAATCTGGATGAATGACTGAGTACTTTTGGCATTATAATGCCCCCCTAGATTTTAACTGTACTGTTTATGCTGTGAAACAGAGGGATTTAAAATTAAATTTGACGTGTGTATGAGTTAGTGCTATCAATCAATTGAAAAAAATGTATCAGATTAATCACACTCTGGTGCTGTGAGTAATCACAATTAATCACTATAACTAACTTGTAGTTGTTGCACTGGGAAAGCCCCACCTTGTGCTGGACTCCAACCAATTAAGCAATTATCTGTTTTTTGGGGGGGAGGGGTTGTAGCAGAAAGCAGGTAATGTAATCTCCCAGTACTCAAAAGCAACTAAGGGGAACTTATACCACAACACATTCATACAGCTAGAAGCAAATTTGTTCAAGGACAACTGACAGATAAGATATACTTTATGTTCTAGATCTTGGGTGCCCCACTCCTTTCTTATGCGGCCCTGGTTAACTGCCCATATTAAAAAACCGCCATGTTCTCAAAAAATATTTAAGAAAATGTTTTATTCTCTTAAAGCTAACATGTCTGAAGATTCTCAGTTTTCTAGGTTTGTATATTCTGGAGGGTTAACAAGAAGCCATTTTGTTTTAAACAATTAATGTAAAAATGTCCCTCTCCATTAATTTCCTATGAACTTGAGCGATGAGGCAACAGTCTGCTGTCCGCATCCAGCCGGCGTAATTCCTGCATGTGAAACTATGAGCTCGTGCACGCAGACGTACACACAGGGCTAGCAACACAAGAAAGATTTAAATGTTCAAGTTTTGTTTCCGTCTGCTGTCGCTGAATCGAGCTGGTGTGAATGAGGTAAGCCTCCGCAGGAATAGGTAGTTCAATTAATCTGTATTTTGTAATATTAACGCTTTAGAATTTTCAGATTAATGGCATGTGTTGAAGTTGACAGCCGTAGTACAAATAATAATAATAATAATAATGATACAAATAAAAAAAAAAACAGTACATGCGAGATTGGTTTGGAAATGGAAGTGTAAATAGTTTTGTGTGCGCTGTGAGATATTTTCACCTGATGTTCACAGTACAGGCTGCAGCCCGTTAACAAAAAGGGCTTCCAGAGAACCGAAGGATGGAAACCGCAATCTGAAATTCCAGATCAAACCTGATCTTATTAAGCAGATCAAGTATCAGTCGGGTGTGACTAATCTACATCAAATCAGATTTTTCTCTCTGTGCTTTTTCCCCAACTTATCTTATAATTCTTTGCTTCCAAAGGCCTGTCTCTGTAATTCATCCCTTCATCAGAGCAAATGGAAGCTGTGAGAGAGAGAGAGAGAGGGAAGAATGGAGAAAAAGAAGAAAGAAATGAGCAGAAGAGCAAAGCAGAGGAGAACAGGGTGGTGGACAAGTCAAAGATGAAGGATGAGAAACAGAGAGATGCTAGAACTGAGTTAGGAGCAGTGCGACAATACAGGGGAAAAAAACAGCAACATCTGGAGAGATGGGCTGCAGATGATAGAGAAATGATGGAGAAACAACAACGGAGGAGGAGATAGAGCGCAGGGGTGCAGAGGGAGGAAGACCAAGGCCCTTTATCAGGGATTCAAACGGAGCAGACAGCATCCTGGAGGAAAGCAGGCCCAGAACAGAAAGCAGCCAACGCAGACAAAAGGCTTATTCTAGCTTGGAGAGCTCCCTTGATAACTCTCTCTCTCTTTTGCACACACACACACACACACACACACGCACGCACAACTTCAGAGGATGCGCTAGTGTTGCTCCCGCGATGAACGCCACAAACACACACAAACCTAAACAGCTCTTCTGACAGACGGCCTCAATCTGGCAACAAAGAAAGAGAAATCATCTCAACGGACTCATTCAACACAAAAACAGCTGAGGGGCAGAAAAGTCGGATCCATGGGAGGCTGAACGCAGAGGCCAGGACTTTTACAGTCTCCTACTGTCCTTCTGTCACTTTTAATGCTATTGAATGAACCAAATGAATTACTTTTAGGAGACTAAAAAAAATACAGACTGCAGAAGTATCTAGAAAAGAGCAGCTAATTTGACCACGGGGTCCTACACTGCCCCTACTGGTCATCTGCATTTAGTTGTTGTTAAAGGATTTGCACGGTTTCCCCAAACCTAGACCTCGGTACACAGAATGACAGACCTTAGATCGGTCCGTATTCAACACTCTTCATTTAAAGCAACCAGTCACACCAAAAGCTCGCCAGTAAGCCATCCTGCAGGATGTAACTTTTATTTGTTTTTACATATTTGTTAAAACTGTCATCCTTGTCGTGATGGTTTGTTACAAAACACATAATCTGTGGAACTGATTTTAACAATTTTATTGATTAATCAAACTTTAGAAAAGATTTAATTGTTGGAAAATTTGGATTTCTTTTTTCTCCAATGAACTCCTTGGGTTTCCATAGTTCACAGTGATGTCAGCACACCCAGGGCCGCCATCTTGTTTGGCAAACATGTTTTACAGCTTTTATCTATTTGAACTTTGGATTCAGGTCAACACTAATAAATATAGGCCAATACAAAATATAGGCTTTATAAGAATAAAGCCATAATGTTACAAGAAAACAGTCATAGTAATATGAAAATAAAGTCCGATAAAGTTGGAGTAATACAAGAATGAAGTAGGAATTTTTAAATTTTAAAGTGTTTTTCTCATTAAAACAACTTTTGTCTTATAACTTGAAGAAATTCTTCTGGTAAAATTGTATCTTTATTATTTCAATATTATAACTATATACTCATACTTGTTCATACTACAAATATTCATGCATCCTGGTCCTAATAATCCAACTCACAGAAGGGACGACTGACAGAAAATATTTTCATAAAGTAGCTTTTATGTCTTTTTTACAGAAGAAACCAAAAGAAAAATGATTCAAATTAGAAATCAAGTGCAGTTTGAAAAAAATTAAAATCTTTTTATTTTTAAGCTATATTGCCCAACCCCAAGAACACACCATATCTAAGTACCTTTTTGTTGTTTGAAATTGGTAGAAAAAGTAGTTTTGCACCGACTGCTCACACACACAGTGTGACGCCGCGTCTGAAATAAATGACAACTAACTGCAGGAAGACTTTTTTTTTTTTTCAAATGTTTATCTAGCACAGAATGTGTAGAGAGAGAAGGAGGGAAGACATGCAGCAAAGGTTCCAGTTTTGAGAACGTATAAATATCACCCTGACAAATACCTAGTTTGGTTCCTGTTAGTTACAGCTCCAGATTCACCTAATTTTACCTAATTGATATCAATTAGGTAAAATTGGTATCAACAAGTGAAAGAATCAGAATTAGGTCAAAATATCCACACATTCCTACAAGCTGTAGGCAGTTCTCTCAGTTTCATGACTTAGACTTTGTTGTAAGAAGAATGTCGCCTTTTAGGTCCGACAGGAACTCACACAGCTGGTTTGTATAGAGAGATTTCAACAATAAGAAATTGTGAAGTCCTAATTCCAAATGTTCACTTAGTCATACTTTTACAATATGTTCTTTTTCAACCCTAAAGTTTGAAAGCAAAAACTTTTTTTAATGTTTAGACCAGTTATCAGCAGGGAGATATGCTGCTAAACCTCAAGAATATCAATCAGGTTTGTGAAACTCTGCTGTGTGACAGTAAAAAGGAAATCCACGAGGGCTTCCTGTCAGCCTTCACCCCAAGCCTCAAACAGCAGCTGCTTAAAGACACAACTCTTTCTAGAAGTTCTGTATTAAACAAGGTCAGACCTATCAATTGTTCAGAATATTCAAGCAAGCTATTTTTATCCATTATGCAGTAAAGAAACTGGAGTCACTGCAGAACTTGCTGGGTGCAGTGAATGCCCCAGATTTCTCACAGATATATCTGCCTCTCAGGTTTGAAATCTAAAATCACCACATACCATCTAAACAGCTTTTATCCTTCTCATATGAATGTCACATATGAAATACTGGTTAAAAAAAACAACAAAAACTGTCCTTTTTGCACATTTATTTAAAAAAAAACTACAAAATGTAATTGATTTGAGCAGAAAAGGTTAAAAAGATGATGATTGAGGAAAGGATATGGCCAACTATAAGGAACAATGCAGGAGTATGACAATGTCCAAGGAGCTATCAAGTATTTTAAAAAGATAACTACTACTGTGTGGAGATTTCTTATTTTACAGGAAAATAGCAAACGAGTGCAGGGTGGAGTACCAAGGTAAAACCCAAAAAGGCAACATGGAATCTCCATGGAAACAAAAAGCCCAGCTAATGTGCAAAAACTGTAGTGCAGCAAGAGAGAGAGAGGGTACACCACTGCAGTGCTGTGGAAAATATATTCTGAGCTCAAATACTGAGTCGAACAGCGTAGGCTGAACACAAAAAAAACATCTAGAATGTAAATAAAATATGTTATGATGAATAAAACAGAATCACTGCAGCAACTGGACAGGCTCTGTCAAAATGCGTTACATTTCTCATCTCTGCAATTCTGCTCAAAACATTATCAATGTTTGTGCAACCAGTCTGTGTAATTTTTAAAGTAAACTAAGAAAAAGAAAAAAAAATCAGTAATCTAACATTAAACATGTTCCTGAGATGTTAAGCAGTATTTTACACTAGTATGGGATAATAAATCTCAGGTAAAGCTGGAGCAGTGACGTGCGGTGAGGTTCATTGCTAGTGAGGCACTGACTTACACTATATAGACACCATGCATGTTATTGGACGTACGGAAATTTCGCGCAGGCAAGCAACGCTGAGGGGGCAAAAAGACTAATCATTTACATGTCATCCATAGCCGCGTTAACTCAGTGAAACTTAGAAATGTAGGTATTGATTTCGTGCTATGATCCACAACAAAGGGAAAGACCGAGAAAGCACTTTTTTGGTCTGTATCCACCAAGCTACGCAGACTCGTTGCCACAGCAACTGACAACAATGCCACTTCATGTTTTAGGATTTAACACCAAAAAAACATTAAAGAGTTTTGCACACAGAACAGAACAGAACATTCAGTCTGTTGTTGTAGTACGTTTTAGGCTTAATGT
>NW_015115878.1:79611-83791 GCF_001443285.1 Poecilia latipinna
CAATGATTGCTGAAACAAAATTTTATTAAAGGACATAGGACATAGCATTTTTAAGATATTTTGTACATGCTAAAAGAACTAGTAAAAAAAAAGAAAGAAAGAAGGGTTTGTCAATATAAATTTAAAATATGAAAATATCTTCCAAAACAATTGTCTCCTCTTTTCCTTTCCTTTCTTTTAGCAATTTATTCCCCAGCTTATATTTAATATTTAGCGGTGACTGATGTTGGGAAGTCGATGGAAATGGCTTCCTCATTTGCTGCTTTTAGCATAGAAGAGGAGAACGGACATTCGCAAACTTAGCTTTACAGTTGATGTTTCAAAATGTGCAAACACAGTCAAAAACAATAAAAAAGAAGAAAATGAATGTAAAATGGGTATTAGAAGCATTGTGAAACCCTACAGAAAGTTGCCTATTTTGAATTAGAGGCATCATTTTGCAGGCTTTAAACAAACTCCTGCAGATTTTTTACTTGGAACATTAAACATAAGTCTCTTCTGCCTCAGTCTCAGGTGTTTTGAAGGTGCAGTTCTCTCTTAGTCTTGGTAGGTCAGATTTTTCTGTCCATCATGAATGGTCAAAGTTTGCTCAAGTCTTTTTAGAAACAGTGTCAGCTCTCTTAAAACAGGTCTTGTTGATGTCTTGCACTGTATATTTAGTACTTATTATACCCAAGTCTTCAGGTTTTATATATATTTGCTGCAGTGACGTGCGGTGAGGTTCATTGCTGGTGAGGCACTGACTTATGACTTAGACACCACATATATTATTGGACGTAAGGAAATTTCGCGCATGCATACAACGCTGGAGGGCAAAAAGACTAATCATTTACATGTCATCCATAGCCGCGTTAACTCAGTGAAACTTAGAAATGTAGATATTGATTTCGCGCTATGATCCACAGCAAAGTGATCTGTATTCGCCAAGCTACGCAGACTCGTTGCCATAGCAACTGACAACAATGCCACTTCATGTTTTCATGTTTTAGGATTTAACACCAAAAAAACATTCAAGAATTTTGCACACAGAACAGAACATTTAGTCTGTTGTTGTAGTATGTTTTAGGCTTAATGTTTAATTAATAAATAATGTGGTAGATTAGCTACCGCTTCTACTTTACTGAATTACTTAGACATACAAACTGTAGCCCACAAAACGCACATTTCATTACAAAACTAAACAAAAACATCTTATTGCTGTCTTACCTTTACTTATCAATGAAATCTATGCCCCGCTAATTCTGCACATAAAAATCTGTTCATCCAAAGCCAAGTCTATCCTCGGCATGTCTTTTCTACTCCGTTTGAGAATCATCAAACTGTCTCGAAGCAAAACTTTCAGCTCCGGTGTTGGTCTTCCTTTAGTTATTATCTCCTGCTTCAAATGAAAATCCACTTTAGAAAACTGTTTAAGTGTAGAAATGTAGACTTTCATGTTGACTTCGGAAGAGAAAACAAATATATAGCTGTACTTACTTATTTACTGTATGGCTAGCTCCATGGCTAGCTCACTGTGTCTTACTCTGCAGGTGTGCAGTCACAATATCTGGGATCATGAGCGCCCCCTGCCATGAGGCAAGAGAACTGCTTGCCTCACCTCGAGTCTGTTCTCTGCCGTTTCTGATCGCTCCTCCGCACACAAAACACGTTACAAACACAGTTGGTGACAAAAAAAACACTGTACATTATATACATAAGCTAAATTATGGAAAATCAGTCCATATATTAAATGTTTTTTAGCCATTTTATTACCGGCGTACAGACAGGACGAACTTGCCCCCATAGATGGCAGCCAGTGCAGATAGCGAGAGGTTGCGCAATCCCAGGTGAGGCTCAGCTCGCTGCTGCCTCACCGGCTTCGCTTCTGAGCATTTGAATGGGAAAATGCGAAAATCCAGCGATTTTGAAGAAAAAATCATCAGAATTGGTTAAGCTAAGTAAAAAAATAGATACTTTATTGTACAAAGCACAAGGTGAAAATAGCAATATAAATAGTTTTATTATTATATATTATTTTTCCATGATGACAGGTGAGGCTCTGCCTCACCTGCCTCCCCTGACCGCACGTCACTGATTTGCTGTCCCTAATAGCTTTTGTACTGCCCTTTCACAACTGAAAATGGCTTATGTTTGATTTGAACTTTATTTTGACATTGCAACTATTATGTGCAAATTTAAACTTCTTAGTAGCTGCTGGCAGTGGAGTTTTATTTCCAGTTAAAAAAAAAACACACAAAAGAAGCATTCTGTTTTCTTTGGTTTGTCAGTCAAAACAAACATGTTTTTGTCACATGACTTTGGATCTCATAGCTAAATTTCATTCCAGTTGAGAAGCTGTCGCTGGTCTGATCTGTGCATACAAAACTGAAAGCTTCTATATAAAAGCCAAGTCCAAATTTGTTCCCCACACATCAAATCATACTTTAAATGTGAGTTATTGGCATTTTGGCATCACAGTGGATCATTTCTGACAACATTTTATTTTCCTAATGGTCTATATTCACAAGCTAAAAGTACTTTAATAGTTGCTGAGGTATGTTTTGATGATAAAACCAACCTTCACAGCAGAGGCCCTCCTGTGCCCACAGGCTCTATTTCCCCCTGAGGATTCTGCCTGACTGGCTGAGTAACTGCATTTGTTTGAGCTGAGCTTTCTTGCCGTTTACTCACAGCCTCCGCAGAGTTGCCTGCCAGATCTCAGTAATCCGCAAACAATTATCATATTTGCTTCGGCCGATGACTCAGGTTTTTGTTTACTGATTGAAAATTAACAATTTACACAGCTGGGTTTGTAGCGAACACCTTTCTTGTCTGGCTGTGCTCCATCTGGAAACAGAACAGGAGGACTGATTTCTGTCAAGGTGAAAAAAAAAACGAAGCCTGGACAAACAAATATATGCCAGGACAAGTACTTTTTTCTTTTTCTTTTTAGGATTTTTGTTGTCCCAAAGGTTAGAAAAGTAAAAAAAAGAAAATCTGAATTTCGCTATTTAACTTCAACTGTCATAGAGCAAAAAAAAAAAAAAGATCACCAAAGCGTTTTTTTTTTTTTTTTTTTTTTTTTTTCAATAAACAAAATTAAATTAATAATTTTTAAATTTGGATTTATGAAATTCTACAAAACCTCAGACTTCTTCAGCGGCTCATAAACACAAGAGTTCACAAATTAGACGTTTTGTTTGTTATATTAATAAGCTGCTCCTTTCTGCATGAGCTAAAGAGCAACAGCCACTTGCTTGGGTAAACAATGTTAAATGGTCCATAACTCCAAAGGTCACAAACTCCTGAACAAAAGTGTGAGAACACACACAATTGTTTATAAAAGTCGAAGAAAAAACATAATGCATATTTGCAATATTAACATTGTTCACAACAAAACGTGCAGACATGTCAGACAAAAAAATGTAGAATTATACTGCCAACTACACATTTGGGACATAAAGTAAAACTACACACATAACAAGTAGCCCCTGAATTTGAGAGGCTGTTAGACTTTTACTGCAAATAGTTTACGATCACAGGCTCTTATTATTGCTCTGACTGTATGCAGTAATCCCCTTACCCATAAAGATCAACATCCACTCATCTCTTTCGAATGATATGTTCCTTTGTCTCAAGATGTTAAAAAGAAGTAATGTAGATTCAAACATGATTTAGAAATATTAACTATAAATTGGTTGTGCTTCGGTAGAGGGGTAATCTATCATCGCAGTAAGTCAGCCACATACTGTCTTGGTTTTATCCAAATGTCTATCACAGTGTTTTGTTTTGTTTTTTAAAGTATCATCGCTCATCTTTTCACTCACGTTCCAAAACTACTTAGTTCACCGCCGTGAACTAAGGTAGCCCTCTGTGGGACACAGGCTTTTAGGTCAAAATATGTCATGCAATCAATCTGCATTTGTAATGTTAATGTGTAAAACTTTTTAGATCAATCGCATGCGTTATCACGGTGACATTGGCAGCCCTAATTATTAAATAAAATTGTTACTGGTACCAATGAGTGTGCTGTCAAGGCACAATTGTGACACGGCACCACAAAACTAGGAACAAGTTGCCAGAGCAGAAACGGAGGTTTAAAAACGCATCAATTTCAGAAAATGTTAATTTTCATTTTTTTTTTTTTTTTTTAGAAAAAACTCTTTTTAGAATTAAAAAGAAAAACCCCCGTTTTTTAAAC
>NW_015115879.1:0-17387 GCF_001443285.1 Poecilia latipinna
AAATTATACAAAAAATAAAACAGCCACAACAAAGAAACTAAATAAAATCATGACATAAGTATTTCAGTTGGTAAATAATAATGTAGCAGAGCTGTAACCGGGTTCTGCTTCACTCCACTGAACCGGGCCGGCCTTAAAGAAGACAAGGAGTTTCTGGGTGATCTGCAGTTTATTTCCTGAAATAGAAAATATCGGGTTGGAATCAGTGCAAGGCTCAGCTTCAATCAGCTCACTGCAACAGAGAGCTGCTTTTCATCACAAACTAAAAGTTTCTAAAATCTTTTTCTGCAGGAATCAGCAGTTAGTTACCTGCTACAGGTTTTTACCCGGAGCAAGGGCGCCACCGTGTGGCCAGAGTGAGCCAGCTTTTCAATAAGATTAATAAAAATGTGGATCTTGCTGCTGCAGCTTCCCGCGGTCATCGATCCAGCCGGACAGCTGCAGGATCGGTTTGTTTGGCCCGGTTCGGCCCGGTTCGGAAAGCTGGACGGGTTTCAGGCCAGGACATTTCACGGGAAAACATTTCTTCGTGCACTGTGATTTTTAGAAGCAGCTGAAACTAAAATGGAGAATAAAAATGATAATTTTTCACAACAGTCTCCTTTAAGGTCAAAGGTCAAAGCTGTTATGAACTTTCTTGCAGAATCAAAAGTTTCTGTTTGTTTAGAAAACATTCTGAGGTCGGGCTGATCAATAAATCAATTTGATCGATAAACATATTTGAACTCCTTGAGTGACGTCATCGCTCCCAGAGCCGCCATCTTGTTTATTTTAATTCTGAGTTCAGGTCGACTCCACCATGAAATATGATTTATTTTTTCAAATTTAGTCTAATAACAAAGTCAAAATAATATGAGAATAAAGTTTTAATTTTACCAGAATAAATTTGTTCTCTTGGTAACATTACATCTTTATTCTGCTATTAATAAATATAATATAAATATTTTCATAATTTAAACTATTAAAAATCTCTGCAGCCTGGCATTAATGCTGAAAACCTACAGACAGGATGAATTCTGAAAATATTTTCTGTTATTTGTCATTTCCTTCTTAGAAAAGAAAGTTAGAACAAAAACAGGTTCAAATCTGATCTGGTGTGAAACAGTTATTTTATTTTTAATTCATATCTGTTTTAATCTGGAGTCATCACAGTGAAAAACTTCCTGTTCGGTTTGTTCAACTATCAATATTTAAAATAAATGATAAATCTCAGCTGATGTAACATCTGCTTTAGTTAATGTTAAGAAAATGTAATGAGCTTTTTCTAAATAAATGAAGTAATAGTTGATTTGTTTGTGACCTTTGACTGAACCTGCTTTCATTCATGAATCAGTTTGCATTTTTTCACATTCACTTATTTTTGTCCACATTACAAGAAAAGACTTTGTGTAAAACTCTTAAATGCACGAGCTTTGCAGAACTTTTTAATACATAAACAAACTGAAAGTAACTCTTAAAATCACAAACACAGGATGGGAACAGAAAGGCCATTTCTGTCACACATGATCTGTACAGCACCAATAAAAAAAGCTTTAGACAAAAACATTCAGTACTAAAATATTTCCTGTTTTGACATCGTTTGCTCTGACATCAGTCTGCTTGGTGACGATCAGGAGCTTTTCAGGGACAAACTGAGAAATCCTTCATAACTCAGATGAAGAAAATGGACATTTTCATGCCATGAACTTTTAATGAGACAATCTGGTGACAAACAAACCTCTGCAGGAAGCAGAACCGGCTGAAAACAATCTGATTTAAGATCAGCTCAGGTTTTATTGTTGCTTAAAGACATTTCAGGGGGAAATGTAACTCAGGACGTCTTACAGAAACATCAGGTAGAAGCCAGAAGGTAACAGAGCCTGTAGTTAAAATAATCAACACTATTTTTAAAAAATGGTCAACATTAAAAAAAACACAGCAAAAACAAAATAAAATGATGTAAACGGCTAAAAGAAATTCAGTAGAGAGTCGGTTTGGAGAATCTCCTTCAATACATTCAGAGGAACAGTTTCTCTGTTGGTCGCTATTACCGACATGTAGCTTTAAAGCTGCGTAGATATTAGCTAACAGTGATCCGTTACGCTTCCTAGGACAGGTTAGGATCCCTCGATGGCCTAAACAAAACCTGTTCATCACATTTTTTTACATTAAATTATTCTCAGATAATCAGATTTCAGTCTGAGCTGTTTTAGGGTCTCTGTCGCTTTAAATCCAAACAAGCTGCTGCTGGCCACGCCCCCAACTCAATATGAAAATGGCTGCAAACAGAGGCAAAACTATACAACCATACATCTTTGAAAAGCAATAGTGAAGCCTCCTGCACAACTAACCAGAATGCAGCAAGTCAACAACTAAACTCTTGACTTTTCCAGCAGCCATTGTACAGACTAAAACCAGCTGACCAACCGCTGGAGATCAGCTGGGTTGCTAGGTGACGGCGTGGCGCCCGCTGAACGTGACTCATCAGTAGTTTTAGACATAAAACCCGCCACCGAATCGCCAGAAATCACTCAGCTGTTTTGCTTCTTAGAAGCATAAAAATATTAAAATGTGAATTCTGCGTAATGTTTCACCACTGAAGCTGCAATAAACCGTTTTCATGGTGGGAAGTTTTCCATGGATCAGGAATACTAATTTAGCGGTTTTCCTATATTAAGAGTGTTGGTCACTTCCTGTTGGTCACTTCCTGTTGTGAGGGGTTTAATGGCTGCTGCTGAACCGCCTGCTGGTGTCGCCCCTGATCCGTTTCACTGCAGTCCAGTTTCTGGTACCAGGAACGTTTGGGTCTTTCACATGTGGAAAGCTTTTTCTGGCTCTCAGGTTCTGAAAGCCCAGCCGATGTAGAGCGGTCCGTTTCAAAGCCGCAGCTCAGATTGAAGCGAGGTTATGTTGAGAGAGCATCAGCAGTCAGCAGCTGCAGGTTTGCACCGATTGGACAGAATCTTTATTTTAAGGTGGATTTAATCCATCCAACCAGAAACTGCCTGATTCATTTGATAAAACTCTTCAACTTTACCAACAGATATTCATGGAGGGTTTAAAACGAAACAAAGAAAAAAATGGGTTAACTCTAATCAGTCGATTGTTTATGATGTCACACAGCACTCACTTCCATAAACTTAAGATCTCAAAAATGTTTTTACAAGCATGGAAACTCTCATCTAGTTCTTACAGATGTTTTTCAGTCAACTTCAGAAACTCAGAACCAATAAAATCCAGTTGGATTAAATATAATTTTGGACTTTGGATCCTGAATTTTGGCTTGTTCTGCTCACCAACACGTTTAATTTGGACTCCTGAGGGAGAGACTCCCCCTGCTGGCCAACCTGAGTAAGCAGACAGGTGGATATCAGAACCAACAACCAGAACAAACCAGAACATTTAACCCACATGGAGCCCGACCCGTTTCAGCAGAACCTCCAGACTCCGGGAACCTCGGCCCGGATCTGAAGGGCTGGGCGCCTCCAGTAGCTCCACAGGGAACTGTTCCCTCACCGTTTGGGTTTTGAAAATAAATTCACTTAATAAAACGCCAATTTAGAAAAAAACCTAATGTTTTGACAAAACATATTGTGGGGACCTGGTGTGTTTTTGGCACTTTCAAAATTAGTGTATTTTGCAAAACTGCAAAGGAAACATTTTTTTTGCCTCACCAGTCACATGACCAACAACAGGATGTTACTACTGCTGGAAACCTCGAAGAGGAAAACAGAAAGTGGTTGGGGGAAGATAGTGCTGCGTATATTTTAATTACTTATGTGAACAAACGTATTCATGTGATTTTAATTGTGTCTCTTACTTAATGGAAACACAACAATTGTAAAATAATTTTTTAGCAAAATACTAACTGAACTCAGCTGCTGTCAGAACAGCAGTGGTTCACTCAGAGATCAGATATTTCAGTAAATATGAAAATATTAAACTTTCTGCTCAGACGCAGCAGAACGTTTCACCAACGCCTTTTTTTCTCAGTGCTGTAAAAACTAAAATTAGATTTTACAGTCCATCTTTGAACTGGTGAAGGTCGTTCCTCTGAGCCGCGATCGCCACTGTAATCACAGGATGAAGCGGCGTTGTGTTACCGTGGCGTTGCGTTTCCACGGCAGCTCAGCAGTGGAAACCACTTCATGTTTCACATAAAATAAAAAAAAATTATGGAAAACCTGGAGCCTCCTCTGTCTGAGACAGCGTCTTCAGTCAGAGGCCTCTACAGAGCCGCTGTTAAACAGACTGCTACAGGCACAGCCATCAACATCTACAGCCACTGAGTGATACGACTCAACACTTTTAATTTCCCTCTGGGATTAATTCAGGATGTTTGAACTGAATTGGATTTTCTTGTCAAAAACCATAAAATTAGCAAACATGTTAAAAATACTGAGACTGGGTCTCACGGTTCCCAACAAATCAGCCTGAAAGTGAAGATACTGACTGCTGATGAGCAAACAACAAAACCCCGCCTCAAAAACTTCTGAACAACCGTTTAAAACGCGGCGCTTCTTTCTGTTCGCACGCCTCCGTCGCTGCAGCTAAAACATCGTACTGTCCGAACTTTGAGAGGAAACAGGAAGAAGAACTGCAGCGTCTCGGAGCCGCCTCTCTGCAGGGCCCAGCAGAAATCAGTCAGAAAAACAAAACAGAAAATGATGGAGGGCACATGGGGGTCACAGTCCAGACTGGTTTACAGGAGCTAAAGTTTAATGGGGGGACTGGGAGTGATGGTTTGTTAAAGGGGGGGCTGTTTGAAGAGTTCAATCCCAGTCCGGCCTCAAGTGTACTGGAACTGGTCTGAAAACGCAGAGAACTCTGGCGTGTACTGGTGGTTCCCGAACTGGCCGTCTCCGCCCTCGTACTGGTCGATCCCAGAGCCATACTGGTCGTCAGGGGCAACGTAATGGTCGTCTCCGGGGGGGTACTGGTCGTCTGCGGGCGCGCGCCGGCCGTCGCCCCCGCTGTACTGGTTTTCCCCTCCAGCGTACTGGTTTGACTCCACAGCTGAAGGTTGGTCGTCTCCAGACTTCTGACCAACTTTCTTCATTCTTCAAAATAAATTTAAAAACATCATAAATTCAGAATTCATTTCCTTTTCACACAGTAAAATTAAACATTTTGATCATCTGCAGCTAAAATAACAAGAACTGGTTCTAATGGTTTCTTCGTCCACACCGGCAGGTTGCTACCGTCGCACAATTATTTGAACAATTCACCCAGAAAATCTGAGCTCATTTGGATGACTGTGATTTTTAGACGTTTTTTCAAGTTTGGTCAGATGAAGCACTTTTATATTTTACATTTTTGTAAATACACTTCAACCAACCAGTTCAGTTTGTAAGGAAAGACCCATGGCCTGGAGGTTTCTGCAGACTGTGGTGAAAACATACTGGGCAGTTTTTGCTCGACAAGTTTGGCACTTTTACAGCGCCACCTAGAGGTGGATGTTGACACAAACAGCGGTACAAAGAAAAAATGGTAAGGTTTCAAAATTATGGCCGATTGAGTTTCGCAGCTATGTACGTAGTGATGTTTACTTAGTTATTATGTTGGAATTGGGAAAAAAATCTCAAATCTGGCACGATGACTTGTTTTTGTTTATTCCTTAGCGCAGGTTGTGGTGGGTTTCATTCGGCTCAGAGTTGGTCCCAGATTGGCTTTGGCTAATGAATCTTAATGGCTCTGTAGAAATTAATATTCCAGATCGAAAATTAACAAAAAGTTTTTATTGTTTTTGGGGGACAGGCTGCAGTTTGACTTTGAGCGGAGAAACATAATAAAAAGAATGGAGTAAAAACAAAAAGGCTCCTCGCCCTGCCGCACCCTGCGTCGCTACGGCGACCTCGCCCAGCCGCACCCTGCGTCGCTACGGCGACCTCGCCCTGCAGGTTCAGAGCCCTGAATATGATTCAGGTGTTTCTGATCGACTTATCAACGCAGTGTAAAGCTGATCTGTTTTTTGTATTAAATGATTAATAATTGGATAGTAAAAAGTGATAAATGGGAGATTTTTTAATAGAATTTCATAGAATTACAAGCCAATCAAATCATGCTGAGGTAAACGACCTGCTGCTCAGATGGAGTACTTAAACATAAATATATATCTCCATGGTTTTGTTACTGGTTTCCATGGTCTGGTTACTGGCCTGTTGAATTGTGACTTACTGGTTCTTATGCCTGGCGCCGCTGATGTGAGACTGGTACTGTTCCACGGAGTTGAGCACGATGCTGCAGACGGTGCAGGGGTATCCGTTTAGTGTCGACGCTGCGGACAGGAGAGAAGTTATTTTCCCAGTGAAAAGCTGAACTTTCAGGGACAAAATGATCAGAAAAGATACAGATACTGAATATTCATCAGTGGTAATCTGGTGTGGTTTGATCAGTTATCCAAACTTTACAGCTGCAGAGCTTTTCATCTGGAGTTTACTGATGTTTAATGCAACATGAGAATGAAGTGGAAGGGTCAAGAAGATTTTCCAGATTCCACTTTGTCCATTTTAACCACATTTAGTCAGTCTGTTTGCCTAGTCAAAGCACGGTTTGGTCGGTGAGGTGTGAACGCTAACCGACCTCTGACCTCTGGTCCTCCAAACCTCAGTCTGGGTTCGGTTTGAATGTGAACGCCAGGCGGATCAGAGACCGCTCCAAAAGCAGGAAGTGGATCACAGCGCAGGGCATTCTGGGTAAATCCAACCAAAGCTAACGTGCTAGCCTAGTGCTAGCAGCAGAAATGGCTCCTGGTCTTCAGCCTAAAGAGAAATCCTCCAACCGCTAAAATCCTCCATCTTGTTTCCATCTGGTGAAGAAGGAAGTTGCTCTCAGTGTCTTCAGAGGTTCTTGTGTCATTTCCTTCAGGGGTTCTTGGTGCAGCGCCCCCACAGGCCAGGAGGGGAACAGGTTGGTTTGACTCAGAGCAGCTGGAGGAGGAGCAGATGATGGAGTTCTGGGTCCAGTAGAACCGGGTCGACTGGACTGAAGGAGGGAAATCATCTTTATATATGAATCCTTCTTTACTGTCTAAAGCAGCTGATGCAGAGACGGCTGGTTGAATTAAACAGAGCTCTGCAGCAAGAACACACCTTTACTATTTTTAGTTGAAACATTACATAAATATGTAAATGAGGCAGAAGATTTGCAGTAAGCCACTAATATTAATGCAGTGAGTCTGCAGAGGACGAACGATGGGAACCAGAACCCGGGCGGCGGGCAGCAGTCTGACCTGGTGCGGTGGAGGGGCCGTACGTCTCCATCAGCTTTAGCCTGGTCATGTGTTTTTTATGCTTCTTGCCGGCGTAGTGCTGCTGGGCCATGAGCGGGTTGTTGAACGACGCCTTGCAGGTGGAGCAGAAGCGATCTGGGTTGTTGTTGTTGTCGGTTTCAGAACCGCCGGCTGAATTGTTGGCGGGTTTCTCCGCTGGCTGTGAAGTCTGAGAGGCTTCTGCAGAAAAAAAGGTGTGTGTAAAAAACACAAGAAATGTAAAAATAAAACAGGAAATGTTCTTTGGATGATATGATGGAAGCAGCAACCTGGAGTCTGGGATTCAACAGCTTTCATTTTCAGTCTCTTGGCATGAAATTTGCCCTGATAGTGAGACTCGGCCATAACCGGAGACGTGAAGGTCATGTTGCACAGGTGGCACGCCTTCAGCCGGTCCGTGTCTCCGTTGTTGCAATCCTGCAGAGAAAAGACGCACAAACAGTTGATCAAACATTTAACAATAAGGAAACATTTGAATTTAAAGATGCAGCAACCAAAAACGTTTAATTTATGGATGAAACTAATCGATTAGTTAATCATTCTGCAGATTCTTCATTAAACTTTTATATGCACTAGAGCAGGGGAGCCCAAAATCGGTCCTGGAGGCCCGGGGTCCTGCATGTTTTACTTCTCTCCCTGGTTTAACACACCTGGATCAAATGATGGCTCAGTAGAGGCCCAAGAAGAACAATGACAAGCTGAAAAGGTGGTTACTACCACCAGGGAGAGAAGTGGGCCTCCAGGACCCACTTTGGGTCCTCCTGCACTAGAGCTTTGGAGCGTGGCATCACTGCTGCAGACGCACTCTGCAGCGCGGTGGCTGGAGGGATGTGAGCGCCATCTTGAGGGGCCATAAACACAACAGACAAAAACAACAGTCTCACAGACTTTTTGAATCCAAGTTGCTTAAAATAATTTAGCTATGGTAGAACTTGCTGCGTTATTTCATGTAATGTCTGATCACACGACTGAAACTGTAAAAAGATGGAAAACGGACTTTTGTTTTGCTGTTTCCTGCCTGGAAACAACGCGAGGAGGCTAAGCTATCAGAGCTAAGGAAAAGAAAACGAATGTCCTGCTATCAGCAGTGAGACGTCCTGATATCACCTTCTCCAACATCCGCAGATACCTACAAGTTTGCTCCAGACATTTCCATTCTGGTGAGTGTTTAAATTTGCTTTGTTGGTGTTGTGTCATAATATTTTTTCTATGATTTTGTCCGGGTGTTCTCATGTTCAGTTTATGCTGACTTCATTTAAGTGGGTCAACCTTGTTTAGGTTGGACTAATATTGTTTAGGTAGCGCAGTCCGAGTGGACATCGAGGTTATTCCATTATTGTGAAGTAAACTATTTAAGTTTTCTGGTGTTATAATTTACAGTGTTAATACTGGAGAACAGGGAGCTTGTTATTTAACACTGTTAGGCCTTTTCTGCCGGCATCAAAAAAAACTTTCACAGTTTCAAATGTTTTTTCTTACACTAATGTGTCTAAGACTCGGTCTACCTGTTCGACATCTTTTTAATGTGTCACATAAAACTGTCGAAAGCCTTTGCTATATGTGTTGGATGCTTGCCTTAAGCCCATGGTAAGCTGGCCCGAGAGGCCACAAGCCTCCTCAGTTTTTGGAAACATTTGGAAAACAAGTAGCAATTATTGTTGACTGTTTTGAATTAGGCTCAGAAAGAGCCTCAAATTTAAAAGCACGTGCACAATCCTTCCTTATTAGTATAACACCACATGGGTGGGTTCCTTTTATTTCTAAGGAATGAGGTGGACGTGCATCAGATAAGCACATAGCAGAAAACTGTGGCCTTCTCTCCAATTTATTACCTGGGAACATTGTGTTACCTGAGGCTTTGATATTAACGACAGCGTAGGAATGCTGTGTGCTGAGGTCAAAATGCTGCAGCAAAACGAGCTGCAGCTCACCTCAGGATCCATGTAGAGATCGGTTCCACCAGGAACAAATACTAAATGTTACACAGAACCAAGTAGGTTCCTGCTTGCATGTGAAGGTGACATGGGGTGTGTGTGTGTGTGTGTGTGTGTGCTGCAGCTTAGTGAACATTTGTTCTAACAACACGAGAAAAGTGTAAAGCATCAAGCAAATGATGTTTCACACGAGAACGTTAAAATGAAACTGCACTGTTAATTAAAATGCAGATTATTTTCTGCACTCATTATTCTGAAATATTTGTACAGTTAGCACTGTTTTAAGTAAAATGTAGATAGCAAAAAAGAAAATTGTATTTGTTCCCCTCGTTATTTTGGGATATGTACAGTTGGAAGTGTCTGTTCTCTCATTTAATAATTTAATGTGGTAAAAATTCATGAAACGTTTGATTGAAGCTCTTCAAGTTGCATGTAAACAGGAGATGAAATGGATCATTCAAAGTAAAAATCTGATATTTCAGAGTAAACAGTAAAGGTGACAAGTAAATGTTATGAACTGGATGACATTCAGGTAATAAATATACATGTAATGAAATCAATCCTGTCTGAATTTTATGTAACTGAACAGGTAACAAATGTGATGATCATCTGAGGTCATACATTTTATGAACTATAAAATTAGCTAAAAATGTAAAAAGGGGCCAAAATGGAATAAGGATGTGTGCCTCAACTATCCAGTTTAGTAGAATAATTTCACTGACTTTCAGTCAAAGGGTCACATGACCTACAAGCTATTGAAGAAAACATATTTAATATTAAAATGACTTCAAATATTGAATATGACTTAGAATTTTAATAGAGTATAGTGTGTCTCATGTAACAGCATGAATTGCCACGTTTTTGTGTCAGATGGTCACGAAGCTTTTATTTACATTTATTTACAGGAGCGATTGGTTCGGAACTGACGGTGAGCCTCCGAGCGCTGAGGAGGGAGCGGCGGAGAACGGCTGGCCCAAACCGGCGTTCATGAGCCGGATCAACCTGGAGCTAAACGCCGCTCCCCGCGCAGCGCCAACATCCACCTTCAAACAACTTCACTGCACTGGTAGCAACAAAAACACCGGAATAAAGTTTGTTTTGGTCTGCGGCCCTTATAGATGGCGCTGAGCGACGGCGCCGTGACGCTGGCCCAACGCTCCACTTTAGAAAAACATTAAAATATCAACAAATAACTGAACCCTTTCCAAGTAAGAAAATAAACATTTTACTGTTTAAAGGTCAATTTATTTTCATTCCTATAGTGACATGAGAAAAACTGAACATCAATACAGACTAGAACTAAATCTATGGATTAATTATTGATTAACTGATTAATAATTGGATGCCAGATGAAGCTAAAACTGCCACTGGAGGAATTTTGGGTGGAACAGATTTATAGAAAATTAATTTATCTTTTTATCTGAAATGCAAAATGTTTATTTTTTTAAACAGTTTCACCTTAATTACTGATCTGAATATGTTGTTCTTTCAGCAAATTGTCCTTTTCTTTAGCCTATGTACTCCAGTTAACAATCAATTACTAAATCAATTGGTGATTATTTCAATAATCAATTAGGCACGATTAATCGATTCAGCCCTGCTTCTCTGACATAAAAACGGAGGTTTTTCATTTTGCTCCTCATCCTGTTGGCGTCACTTTTTTCATCTAATCGAGGTTTTCACTCACGTTGTCGGAGGTTTTGGGCTTCTTGACCGGATCGCCGTTCTCATTTTCCAGGGAAAGGAAACGCCGAACCTTGTTGGCATGTTTCTTACTCTGGAAGCAGAAAAACAGTTCTTGACTGGAAATAAAAAATAATCCAGTTCTGGTTCATTGTAACAAGTTACTGAACGTGTTAAGGCTCAGCAGTGTTTCACGTCTTTACAGGATGTTGATGAGCTTAAAGCTTCAGCAGCGATTCTGCTGCACTGACCTGATAATGAGTCAACTTCTGAGACTGAGAAATCAGGACGGCGCTGCAGACTTTACACTGGGTGTCAGAAAACAGGTCGCCTCGCTCCCGGATCATTTTATCTACTGCAGGGAGGAGAGCGACAGAAGCACAGAGGATAAATCATCTGGAAATAAAAACCCACGGCAACACGGCTGCTGTTTCCACACTTGTCAAGGACAAACCGGCTCTTCGATTTACACAAACCTCCCAAACGCCTCTGATGACGCATCAGCAGAAACCCGCGAATAACGCCGCCAAAAAATAAAAATAACATGTTTTCAGGCTGATCTGAGTCACAATTTAAACAAGATTCAACTTGGTGTCAGTTACAAAAATATACAGAAAATATTAAAATAATCTGGAGATTCAAGATGGTCAACAAAAGACTCCGTGGTTCAACATGTGGCGCGGGGGCCAACTGTGGTCCAAGGAGTTATTTAGGCCACATGCCAGTTGATTCAGGTAAACATTTTATTTTATTTAAAAGAGGGCAACTTTCATAAACAAACTGAAGTCTACTTAAAATGGAAAATGTAAAGTGCAACATATAGTATTCAACTTTTATGTTTTGGCTTTAATAGTAAATAAAAATGAAACATCCAGAGACTTTTACTCAAAAAGCAGACTCATGCTCATTTATTAGTATATTTTATTTTTGTTGAAATAACAAAAACCCAAAACATCCATGACATTGTTTCTCTCTTTCACCAGGCTGACCTGCGAGAACGTTTCAGGGTTGCAGACCCCCTGCTGCACGTTAATATCGTTTCTGCTTAAATCGTGACATGCAGGTTTGGGTCGTTTTTCTCTGATTTCTTTTGTAAAAGGAAAAGATGGATTGTTAATTTGAAGTTCTGAGGTGGGAGAAAATGCCAAAAATGTCAAGCACTACACATTTTTTATTATGTGTAATATCAATACAAATAAATATAAACAAAATATTGATGTTTGCTTGGACACATTTACTGAATAACTTCATTATTCACACCAAAATGACCAAAAGCTTCCTGTTTCTGATGGATTACATTTAATTAAGTCACATAATTTAATAAAACACATTCCTAAAGCACAAATTTATTTCCAGTTCACCGATTCGTCTCTAGTATTTGAAACAAAACTAAATCTAGTATTTCAGGCCAAACTCTGACTTACATCAGCAATTATGAAACAAAACTGCAATGCAATATCCAGGTGTCTGGCCATGTTCATACCGTCATCACGTTTAACAGCAAAACGTGGACATAATCTACAGCTTAATCCCAGAATTTAACAATTTTTATTTTTATAATTTATGTAAGAAAAATATCTTTGTGTTTCAAGGCAGACACACTTACTGTGTTAAAGTTTTAATGGTGAAAATATAAATTATACATTTAAAAACTGCTGGATGAAAATGGACCATTTTTACAATAAATTAGTATTTATTGTAAAACATGAAAAGACAACTCCTCCAATATGGTTTGTTGAAGAGAAGTATTTCTTTTGAAAAAAAAAAAAAACATTTTTTGAAGAAAGTAGTCAAGAGTAGTGCTACCTAAACATATTTTTACTCGAGTAAAATCAGTCGTCCAAGAAACTACTCATGAATAAAATGGTATGACAGGCTACACAAGTATTAACTGATCAGAAAATATTATTTAGTATGTGAAAAGTTATGTGCCAATTCTGAGTAAAATAACTGAAAATCACATATAAAACAATTACAAAATAAATGTAGGCACTAGAAACTTTTAGAAATCAGTTTTTCAACAGAAAGCTTAAACATTTGCAGCTTTTATCGTATTTTGATCTCCAAATGGCTCAGCAAATACGTTACTAAAACAAAGCTGGTGTATGAACAAGAGGTCTCACTTTGGCAGAAACCTAGTACATTTTTAATAAAAATATATTCAGTGAAGTTACTCCAGCTGAGTAGAGACTCCATTAATTTTAGTCAGATATGAGTAAAGCTATTTCATAACAACATTACTCAACTAAAAGCAAAAAGGATGTTGGAGTAAATCTACTCTTAAAAGTATATTTTATTACAAACAGTTACTCAAGTAAATGTTGCTAGTTTCTACAAAGCTCTGCTATTTGAAAATGTTGCTAATATGCCCATTTTCAGTCATTACATTATATTTATTAATATAACGATTTAGATTAAATGTGCAGTTGTACACAGCTATTTGTGATCGGTGAATAACGTGATGGATGTGGGTTAAATTTAGAGCATCCTGTCAGGATAGCTAGGCTGCGCTCCATCGCGATGTTTAACTGTGTAGTCAGTGAGCGGCTTTCCCATCACTACGCACAACAAACTGCATAAAAACGCCTCTTCCCAAATAATTAAAACAACTTCTTTAGCGGAACACAACATGGCGTTGCTCCCATGGTGTTGTCCTAAACGTATTTTTAGATAAAAGTCCGAATTAACATCGGATGCAGACCTGCTCTCGTCGACCTTGGAGCAGAAATGTTAGAGCTACTTAGCTTAGCACGTTTTAGCATTAGCTTCAAGGAAGCCGCGAAAAAAACCGCAAAGTACTTCAACCGCTACACCCTCTGGGACGGCTGCTAGGTGCGCTGATGCGGTTCTCTACTAGCATATGCATGCGTTTGGAAGATCCAGATGTCATACCCTCCGCCAGTCCCGAAGGTAAGACAGGAAAACTGTCGGTCTGCATCGTCTCCGCCATGATTTTTCTACACACAGCATCGGCTTCCAACAGCGCATGCGCGGCAAATAAACAGACTGGAGGCATTTAGAAAACTGGGCTTCAAAACAATTAAGTAAAAGTTTCCTTTATAACAACACATCGAGTAACTATGTGTTATAAAGATGCAATTAAGATGTAAGACATTATACCCTCCGAAACATATGAGGGTTCTTTAATGTTTTTGCGACTGTAACTTTAAGAATTGACGTAGTCATGGAAACCATCTTTGATAAAAACACATTTAAAATGCTCAACATTCGGTAATCAATAAGTCCGTAAAGTGGACACAGAGGGTCTGAGCCGGACAGAGGAGATGATTGGAGAAGTTTCTAGAGCCGGCGACCTTTAAACGGTGCAGACCCTAAACCAGCCACTAGATGGAGACAAATCATTCAGTTTTTAGCTCTGCGTGTATGCCGCGGCGCCATGACTCATGTTGGTCCAGCTCTGCATGACTCCAAAATTACATGATTTGGAGTGGTCTAGTCAAAGTCTGACAGTAAATCCAAACAAAGAGCTAGTCTTCCTTCACAATGTGTAAAAGACTGCTTGTCAGCTGTTGCAAACAGTTTATGATAGTTGTTGCCAAACATCACAGAGGACAAGAGAGATAATTTTAACTATGAATATAAAATAACATTTTACACAAATAAAAAGATAATTTCACTGTCAGTTAGGGAATGTAACACTGCTTGAATCCACTTATTAACACATCATAAATCATGTCATTCTTATTCTGAGTGAAATTAGTTATATTAGTTTGTTATACAGTTCATAAACCTTTTGGATCTGAATGATTTAGTTCACAAACTAAACAGTAACGACTGACGTGTGTCATGGAGAGGAATATTTCCACTGGTCAGAGGAAAAACCATCCATATGTAATGTATATATAAATGTTGACTTTATTCTCCAGGTTCTGGTGACATGCATACAAAGTATGTCGATTGGTTTATAAATGACTAATGTAACATCCAGATTAAAGAAACATTTCTGCAGCAGCTGTAACGTTCTCGCGTGGCCTGGGGAGGAAAACGCTCAGCGACAGCACAGAGAAAACAACAGAAAATGTTCTGTTTACAGAAAGCTGCATGTCTGACCTTTGGTTTGCTGTGGAAACATGAAAGCAGCTGTTAGTTATTAAAGTTAATGACTAACAGATTTAAACCTTCTGGCTCTTTTTGTCTTCAGAAGATCAAGAAATTCGGCTCAGATTTCTCATTATTCACATTTGTTGTGTTCTTACGTGGTTTAGTCCAAAAACATGAACTTTCTGCTGCTGTTCCTAATATAAACTGTGTGGAACATTTTATGTGCTAATGGCTTTTTAAAGCTCTTTTCTTTTAAATTTGACCTCCTTCATAGGCTTTTATTGCCCAAAGCACCAAATAATAACATTAATAGGTATGAAAATGTTGTATTTTAGTGTATTTCATTTATTTTTACATTTGAAAATAATAAAAACATTGATTAAAATGGCATTTACACGTCTGTTCCTCAGATTATAATCTGAATTCTTTTGAAGGTGCAGTTTGTTTGGCTTAGTGATTTTTATTTTTTTTATAGAAAGTAATTTTATGAATGTCCAAAATGTCTGTCAATAGAATGATACTTTACTGCAGTGGTTCCCAAGCGTTTTCTCCTGCCCCCCGTGGCTTACAAACAGCTGTCTGGTTGAACGATGTGTGTGAGCGAAGGGGGGGTGGATTCTTAGAGACTCCCTGTTATACTCACCCCGGCTCCAGACGAACGTTTTGGGGGGCAAAATGAATCGCAGCTGAACATAGACAGCAACACCAGTAGCCTACAAGCTACTTGTTAACAAGCTTAACGTGCTGTATTGATATTAGCTAGTCATCTTTTAGCTAACATTAGCTAGTCATCTTTTAGCTAACATTACCTGCATCCAGCAGCTTTACTCAACTCAGTCGGTTAGTTTGGGTGAAAAACTGTGAAAAGTTCTTTGCGTTTTGCTGGTTTGTTGCGGTGATTCTAACACAAACCTACGTAGCTCCGCCCAGCAGCAGCAGGTCTCCTTCACAGGTGGAAACCCAGCGCGAGCGTCGTAGCGCTCATGTTGCGTTTAAAGGCGGCTCGGAAAAACAGGATACAACATGTTAACAACGGATTAAACAGTTTTAACTGCTGATAAAAGTGACAGAGGACACAAATATGGGAAGTGTGGAAGCCTCTACTGTATCAAATTGACATAGGAATAACAGAGAGTTGGCCATTCTAAGGTAAAAACCCAGCGCATACAGTGTCATGTTTTTTTGTTTTTCATCCAGACGGCTTCCCGTGCCCCCCCTGCAATGGCACGGCGACCCCCTGGGGGGCGCGCCCCACAGTTTGGGAACCTCTGCTTTACTGTTATGCTGTTAATTTCTTTATTTTCTTAGTTTGGGTTTCAAACTCAGTGGTAGAAAATGACTAGAAACAAGAAAAAAAGTAAATTTCAGAAACAACGTGGCGAAAAGAGGAGCTGTTATCTTTTTTATTTAAGACCACAGCAGGTCTGATGGGTTTTTGTAGAACTGAATCCAGTTGTTGGTTATTATTCTTATTATAAGGGTTTATTTTGTGTTGGATTGAATGAAGGGAACTGCATGTACATGTTTCCACTCTGTAAGACCAGCAGGGCCTCTCCGTTCTTTGTGCTGTCTGTCAGCAGCTCCAAGGCGGCGGCGGCAACGTCAGAAACCCTGAAATACACATTTAAACCGCGTTCATCAGAGGAATGTCAACAAAAGGCGTAAAAAGCAGATTAAATCATTTTCCAGTAGCGTGTACTTACGCTACCGTCCCCATCACGTCAACCAGTTGGTGTGCGACAGCGGTCAGGTGGGAGAACTGACCCAGCCGAACCGGGATGTTGGTCATCAGGTCGGTTTGCACGAAGCCGGGGCAAACCGTGTTGAACCGAACACCGTACCCAGAAGCCTCAGAGGCAGCCTGAACACAAACAACACGGTTTTCCTCCCAGAACCTAACCAGAACCACAGAGATCACATCCAGAACCATACAGATCCCATTCAGAACCACACAGATCCCAACTAGAACCATCCAGAACCACACAGATCCCAACCAGAACCATCCAGAACCACACAGATCACATCCAGAACCACACAGTTTCCAACCAGAACCATCCAGAACCACACAGAGATCCCAACCAGAACCACACAGATCACAACCAGAACCATCCAGAACCACACAGATCCCAACCAGAACCATCCAGAACCACACAGATCCCAACCAGAACCACACAGATCCCATTCAGAACCACACAGATCCCAACTAGAACCATCCAGAACCACACAGATCCCAACCAGAACCATCCAGAACCACAGAGATCACATCCAGAACCATACAGATCCCATTCAGAACCACACAGATCCCAACTAGAACCATCCAGAACCACACAGATCCCAACCAGAACCATCCAGAACCACAGAGATCCCAACCAGAACCACACAGATCCCATTCAGAACCACACAGATCCCAACTAGAACCATCCAGAACCACACAGATCCCAACCAGAACCATCCAGAAC